>NC_054553.1:16533581-16634000 GCF_017654505.1 Polyodon spathula
GTGAGTAGATAGAGGTGTGTGTAAAGGTTACATTCAACTACAGTAGTACAGAGTCGCTTGTGCTTGAACTCGCAGATTAACAGTACAGAAGGGTTTATTTTAATGATCTAAACAGTGGCAGATCTAAATACTGCCTCGTTAACTCTTTATTAATCCAGCTGAGGTTTTCCCCAGGCCTTCTTTATTTACCCACTTTTAACATAAAAATAAATCGGGTTTATTTGTTTTAGGGCAGCTATATTAATATTCTCCACTTTTAATCATTAAAATTGACCTTGTTCTGTAGGCTAAACACGGTACACCATTTACAAAGTTCCAGTGCACTTCTGCTGTTACAGCTGTTTGTGATTGATCTGTGTACCCAGTACAGAGATTACATAGTTTTTATGGTCTGCAGTGAGTCTTCAGCTTTTATTTCTGCATATTTGACCAATGCCATGAACTAATTTTAGTTGGACTCTGCAGGTCTTCTTGGTCAGTCGACTCGCAGTATTTGACCTGTGGGTTATTTAAGGATTGCCACCTTCTAATGCAACCAAGAGAATGCCAAATCAAACCCCCCATTCCTCTTTTTCATGTTGGGTTGTGTATTCTATTTTGCATTTGACCAAAAAACTGGCAAAACTTGAGCAGTGGGAGCTCACAACCTGCTTTCATCCTGACTGCACCTGTTTTTTTTTTCTTCTGGAATTGTCAGTTACATTTTACTTTGTTCATCTGTATGTTTACAATACAAATAAAATGAAATCTTTATTGCATGCATTGTCTTATTTATTTTTTAAGAACAAAAGATAACCCGGTATCAGAGAGCGCTGTACACTGTATCGTAAAATGTAGGTAGCTGGGTACAGGTAGCTCAGTTGCTGAATTGTGAGTCTTGATGCACAATGGCAATTACAGGAGTTGCTTGGTGCATGCTGTGGACACCACATGTCCCCATATTTGCAGATCTCACTTATTCGTGTTACTGATAGCTCTAATTGTGTTTGTATAGCCTTAGCAAGAGATGTATGTTACAAACATATTTATTTAAGACATACACAAATAGCTTGAATAATGGAACTTACTGTATGACAACTTGTGAAAGGGTTGCTTTGCAGGGGTGACGTCAGACCAGGAAATATAAACCAAAACAAGGAATGGCAGGGTGAAACTGAGATGCTACGGCGCTCAGTATTTTATTAAACAATAGAAAATAAAAGATTTAAACAAAACAAAAGGCGCCTTGGCAAACAAGTGACAAGTAAAGTGCTGGTGTATACATCAGCACGCTTAGCAATTGTTATATTCACAATTCTTTACCTCCCGTTTCTCGTTTATACAACTCCGAACCCTCATCTCTGAATGCAGACAGCTGCAGGCTTTTATACAGGTGACCATCTCCATCTCACTCTGGTTTTCAACCCTCATGCAGCTCCTGAGCGGCCAACCGCAAACTGCTGAGTCAGGCGCAGGGGACTTTATGGCATTCTGACCCATCGAGGCTGCAGCTCTGTGTCTGGGCCCTGAACAGCTGCATTTGAGCCATTTGGGCCTGTCCAATAAGGTCATTGACACCCTGTAGAATTCCAGAGCACCATCCACACATTCCCAGTACAAACAGGACAGTGGTGTTTTTTAGACGTGGTGTCTGCCTCGTGGGTTTGACCCCACGAATTGTCCCATGGCAGTTATACTGCAATTTCTGCAGGACCTTTTTGACAAGAGTAAATCCCCCTCTATATTAAAGGTCTAACTTGCAGCTATGTCAGCTTGCCATGTCAAAATTGACTGTCTTCCCCAAGATCTCGATTCCTGGCGGGACAATATTTGAAAGGTGATCGCCGGCTTCGTCTGCCTATGAAGGACACTGTTTCTCACTGGAGGTTAAATGTGGTGCTTAATGCACTCATGAAGCCTCCATTTGAGGTCCATGTATTGAAGCTGAGCTTAAATATTTATCGCTCAAAGCGGCTTTCTTACTTGCTATCACCTCCGCAAAGTGGGTGAGTGAAACGCAGGCACTCTCAATTGTAAAAGCCTGCTTAATCCCGGACAAAGATTACACCCTGCACCAATTCTGCCTTTTTGCAATCCATACCAACCAATCTGTGGAATTGGAGGCTTTCCATCCACCTTTCCAGTCTGACAGGGAGTGATAGATCCATACACTTTGCCCAGTGCGGGCCATGGCGTACTACATTGACAGGATGAAAAGTTGAAGGTAATCCAAACAATTTTTTGTCTGCTCTGGGACAAAGGGTGGTCCCGCAAAAGGATTGTCAAAGAGGAAGGAAAGTACCCGGTGGTCTAAAGCAGAGGCTGTAAAAATGGATAGCGATCATCAGGACTCTGCCTATGAGCTGGCCAACTTGCCCCCTCCAGAAAAGCTAATTGTCCATTCCACCAGGTGCATGCAAACTTCATGGGCTTTATTCCAGGGTGCATCTGTCAAGGACATATGCAAAGCGGTGGTGTGGGCTACTCCCCATACGTTCACTAGGTTCTACAAGTTAAATGTCATGGCTCCTCAAAACCCTGGTTTTGGAACTAGAGTGTTAAAGGGTGGCTTCTCAGTTGACTTTTACAGCACAGGCATAGAGGTGAATTTCTCCCTCAATTTTTTCACCCTAGCTACTTGTTACTGGGGTTTCGTATGGTAAAGCACAGGGTAGCCTCTTGGCTTGGCCTTGTAGCATTCCAGTCGTTCTGCAATACTGCTCTTGCAACGGCTTTGGTACGCTTATCATACGGTAATGGATACATTTTGTACAACCATAACCCTGGTTCCCTGAAATAAAAATTTAACCATTAACCTTCAAGGTCACTTCGTCCTTGATTGCAGCAGGCTCGAATGAAAAATGACGTGGAGGTCTGTGACTGCAGTGCTTTTGGGCCCTCAGGGACGAGCCGTGATTCAGGTTTCGGGTCTTTCGAAGGTAAATACCCATACTGTAATGGTTAAATTTCTATTTCAGGGAACCAGAGTTACGATAATAACCTAACGTTTTTCTATGTCTCGACCAAACTGTCTCAGTTTTCAGTGTCTGAATTTGGTCAGTACTGTACAACCTGGAATAATCATAATAATAATAATAATGTAAACAGTGTTAATAATGTGGCTGTAGAACGAGCTGAAATGTGTCCTGCACACTAACATCTTCTCAAACAGAATGGAGGAATGGTTGATGTATTCCTGATCTCTGTATAATTGACGGTCATTAGTAGGTACTGTTTTTCTTCATTCTGTTCTTACTTTGCAGTACTTAGCCAAAGATGATCCTGTTAGTACTTCCTATATCAATACATAAAACATTTTGCATATTCATAGTTATCACATAGTATACTATATATTTATATATAGATATCTATATAATATATATATATATATATATATATATATATTATAATGTGTGTGTGTGGTGTGTGGTGTGTTGTGTTGTATTTAGCCGTAGTTTTTTTAATAAGAAAGCGAAGCCATTTGACTCCAACGGTCTTGTATTTGCCGCAGTTTTTTTTTTTAGTTATTTGATTTAAATTTTTTATTTTTTAACGCTGGCAATGACCACACGAGGGAGACAGAGATGTTCTCCGACTGGTAAGAAGACTGGGCAATTGGTTCATTTATTCTGGAAGTGACGTCTTCAGCTCTGCAGTGGATATTTGGAAAGCAGTGAGACAGGCATGTTTGTATTTACAATTGTTCATTTGGTACGCACTAACTAGAAACAATAATAGCACGGTTGTTATTAATAAGCAGTGTTTTTTTAGTTGAGAGTAATATCGCGTAGACGATGGTTGGGTAGACGGTGGAACAAAATGAATTGTCACATGCTGCAAATTAAAGTTCGGGGTTAAAGGTTAACGTTCCAGCATATCTTGCTGCTGGGTTCATCACTGTAATTGAAGTAACGGTATTTATTATCTGGCAGGCAACAATAGGCTTATTTGTTTATTGCGCTCAGAAATCTGATCAAGTAATCGCAAGTATATTAGGTTGAAGCACTTGTGCCTTTGAAATAACTACAGTACAGGCTTAAGTAGGTAAAAGGGTGCCTTCTTGAAAACATACGATATGCTCAGTACTATTTTATACTGTATTATTATTATTGTTATTGTTGTTGTTATTAAGAGGCTAGGGTAGCAATGCCCTCGAGCTGTGATGTTCACGGTAACTTGTTACAAAACGAGTACGTGTAGGTGTAATGTGCGTTAAATAATAGGGTTACGTTAAATATTACGCTGCCACATGCATGCAAATATATGAAGTATATATTGGGACAGCAAGCAGACCATATTCCTTTTTCATAAAATTATACTTTGTAGTTATATTGGTTGATATTTTAAACATACAGTACAGTGGCTCTCAACTGTTATCATAAGAAGGGTGAACCACTTTTCCACATTTTATTTTTTTACAACATGGAATCAAAATGGATTTTTTAATTAGGAGTTTTTGCCACTGATCACCACAAAAAAAAGTCCATAATGTCAAAGTGAAAAATAAAATCTACAAATTGTTCTAAATTAATTACAAATATAAAACAGAAAAATATAATTGATTGCATAAGTATTCACCCCTTTGCTATGACACACCTAAATAAGCTCTGGTGCAACCAATTGTCTTTAGAAGTCACAATTAGTTGAATGGAGTCCACCTGTGTGGAGTTAAGGTGTTTCACATGATTTCAGGTTAAATACACCTGTCTCTGGGAGGTCCCACAGTTGGTTAGTACATTTCCTAACAAAAACTACATCATGAAGACAAAGCAACATTCAAAGCAAATCCAAAATAAGGTTCTTCAAAAGCACCAATCAGAGGTAGGATACAACAACATTTCCAAGGCACTGAATATCCCCCGGAGCACAGTAAAGTCCATTATTAAGAAATGGAGATAATATGGCACAACTGTGAATCTGTCTAGAAAGGCCTTCCTCAAAAACTGTATCCGGGAGATAAGTGCACTAGTCAGGGAGGCCACCAAGTGGCCTATGGCAACTCTAAAGGAGTTACAGTCTTCCACGGCTGAGCTGGGAGACATTGTGCATACAGCAACAATAGCTCTGGGTGCTTCACAAAACTGGCCTTTATGGGAGAGTGGCAAAAAGAAAGCCATTGTTGAAAAAAACTCACATCAACTCTCGGCTACAGTTTGCCAGAAGGCATGTGGGAGACTCTTGAGACCAAGTGGGAGAAGATTCCATGTCTGATGAGACCAAATAGAGCTTTTTGGCCTCAACGCTAAGTGCGCTGTTTGGCGCAAGCCCAACACAGTGCATCACACAAAGAACACCATCCCTTCTGTGAAGTATGGTGGTGGCAGCATCGTGCTATGGGGATGCTTCTCTACATCAAGGCCTGGAAAGCTTGTGAAGATAGAGGGCAAAATGGATGCAGCAAAGTACAGAGAAATCCTGGAAGAAAACTGGACTGAAGGGTTGATGAGACCAGATGCAGCAACTTGGGGAGAAATATTTCGATCTTTCCACACAGTACTAAATGACCTAGCCAAAGTCAAAGCCCTGATCTCAATCCCATTGAGAATCTGTGGCACTATTTGAAAATTGTGGTCCATAAGCGTCGTCCAACCAACCTGAACAACCTGGAGCAAATCTGTCAGGAAGAATGGGCCAAAATCACTCCGACACTGTGTGCAAAGCTGGTACATACTTACCCCAAAAGACTTAAACCTATTATTGCAGTGAAAGGTGGCTCTACCAAATATTAATGTGTGGGGGTTGAATACTTATGCAAGCAAGATATTTCAGTTTTTTATTTTTCTTAAAAATATTTCCCAACATAAAACCAATGTCACCTTACCATAATTGATTTTGAGTTTAAGTGTTTTAAAAAAAAAAAATCGAACATAACGAAATTTCAACGTACCATTTGTAATTCAGTAATATGAGAGAATTGGTCAGGGGTCTGAATACTTTTGCAAGGCACTGTATATATATATATATATATATATATATATATATATATATATATATATATATATATATAAAAATTTATTTATTTATATATCCTTGTAGTCACATTGAGATTAAAACCTATTTTACGAGTTAGTACATTTACGAGCAAATCACATTTAAAACAATAATCAAAATACACAAAAGTAGTCAACTATTTAAAACAATTACAACTCTCAGTCATGAAATCATGTAGTTTACTCTTAAATTGCAATAAAGATATCTGGGTCTGCAGCTTTAGTTTGGACTGGAATTTATTCCAGGACCATGGGACATAATAAGCAAAGGAATCTTTACCAGCCTCAGTATGCACATTTGGGATTTTAAAATGCAAAAAAGAATGAGATCTGAGGCTATGGTTACTATGGGAAGCTATAAGGTATTCATTTAAATAAGAGGGTAATTTACATTGAATAGCCTTATATACCAGAATATATTAGTGCTTCAACCTGCGTGAAGCCAAAGAAGTCCAGCCTACCAAATCATATAATATACATTGATGAGTATTAAATTTTGTATTTGTATTGTACCTAAATGCTACATGATATAGCGAGTCCAGTTTACCTAAAGTTGATGGTAATGCAAACCTATATACTGCATCACCATAGTCAATGTTCTGCAAAAACATACAAGCAATAAGCCTCTTTTTTTGTTTACATAACATATATAACATGTTCATATCATAGTGACGTTTATAGCGTATTCCCAAGCCGAACAGACGAGTGTGGAAACATGCACTCACCTCTGTCCAGCACACTGCCTTCCTTCTGTTCCTTTAATACGGTCCTATTAGCATATGGCAATGCATCGGTAAATAGTTTATAAATAAATCAATATTCACATAGCTCAATCAAATTTGAATTGGACGAAAGCCCTAATTAGTCTGAGTATACCAATATTTGCGCGATAATTGCGATGTGTTAGTTCCAATAACTGTGCACCGATGGCTCAAATAGTGTCGGAGTAACAGTCCACTCTGGAGTTGGGTACAATAATACAAACATACAGAACCCCACCCCCCCCCACCCCTTCGGAGAGCCAAACACCAACACTTCACTCTTGTTGTGAAAGGCATGCTATCGTTTTCCAAAAGTCAGACCAGTGATACGATCAACCAATCAAAGACCTGTATTTTCTCTGCAGCAGTCCAATCATAAGTTAGCTGAGGCGGGACAAACAGTTCTGTTAACTAATTTCTGGATGTTTTTATGCAGCTGTCCAGTCTGCTGAATATCGATGTTGTTAATTGTACAGAGACTGTTCATTTATTGAGAAATCATAGTAGGCTACAATAAACATTGTAGGAGCGTATTTAAATATTATTCTTACAAGAAGAAATGGCATAACGAAAAAAATCTATTCCGGCGACACTCAAAACCGTACAAACTACAAATGTACAAACGTACAAAGAATGCATTTCTGTGTATTGTGTATATAAAAATGCTTGATTGATGTTTACTTTGCAAGTGAATGAACCCGTTACATTTACAAATCAGAGAGTGTGCGGGACTGGCATTATGATATTTAATGGTAATGACTTGTACATGATCACGCAAATTATTAGATAATCAGATTTCTTTTAGTCTTACTGAAACATTGTTGGTGCAGCCGCCATGTTGAGTTTCAGCAGAGACGTTGAGTGAACTCACATGATGAATAAACTCTCTCTCTCAAAAAATAAATAAATAACATCTCCTTCCACTATACAATTAAATATGTATTTTTCGACTAATGTGCTGATTACATTTTTACTAGTTTTAAAACGCTTGAGATGATTTCTGAAATGGTCGTTTTTTAAAAGGGAAATAAAACAAACTAAAAAACAGTCAAAGTGTGAGTATTGTGATTTTTATTTATGTTTACCAGAGTATTCATATTTCTAAATAATGCAGGAAGATTGTGCTTCAGTAATTTAAGGATTCAATTATACGACGCGTTCAAAACTGTAAAGTTCGAGCAGCACTCTGTAAAGGGAAAAATAGCCAGACACCTGCTTCACCCACCCTGTACCAGCAGATCAGTGTTGCCAGGTTTGCGGTTTTCCTACGGAATTGGGCTACTTTAAAAATGCAGCTCCGGGAAATATTAAGGAGTTGTGGGTTGATAGTGTAATGAGATTGGTGGTATAGTTTAAAAAATTTAAACTGTTTTCATGTTTGCAATATTGTTTGGGATACAGTACCAGCATTAGTATTTTAATAAAGGGATCACGCTGTAATTCAGTTGCTGGTCTGGTATGAATGTTGATTTGTCCCTTCAGAGCTTCCGTACAAATCTGTTGATAGTGATGTGTGGATGAGCTTCTACTGGGGCTTGTAGTTTTTACCAAAGTTATACTAGGTATCTTTTCTTATGAAAGCTTTTGATTGTTTTTTTTTTTTATGCATAGGCCTACATGTTAATAATAAGCTTGCTTTCAGTTAAAACAAATAATATGGCTATTTTTGGACAATTTTTTAAGTGACTTTGGGCTATAAATGCTGCAAAAATCTAGCAACCCTGCAGTAGATTCGCTGCTGCCCGAGCAAGCTCTGCACTAATGCTACGTGCATTTTTACACAGGGGAATCAGAATCAGCTGCAAGACTGACACAAATATGCTTCTGTTAATGCTTTGTAAGAATGATATTGTGGCGACCCGGGCAGCAGCATGGCTTGTTTCCGGACTTCTATGTTATCTTGTTTTTCACGTTAGTCTTGTTTTTGCTTTTGTGTTGCCTGTTTGTTGTGGTCAGGGTCATTCCCAATTACGTAGATTGGATGAGGAGGGAGGGGACTGCATGCGTGTGTGATTGAGTGCCACATGGGATGATCTGGTTGGCTGATTATGATTAAGGGGACGGGAGCAGTTTCCAGGGATACGGAATGTTTGGGGGTCTCTCGAGGCATGACAGTTGGAAAAAAGTCAGTTGGTAGAGAGGTGTGAGAGGATTAGAGTGTATTGTGTGTATGCCTAGAGAGTTATTTGAATTTTTTTTTTTATTATTTGTTTTGTCGTGGTCATGGCCCACAGTGATTTGTGTTTATTTAATAAATATTGAATTTACTTTAAAATACCTCCACCTCTGATTTTTACAATCTTTACAGTTTCAAATTAATAGGTTTACCTTGAGAATGGAGTCTCGATTTAAGTTTGATATTTATGATAATAAATTGTGAAAGTAGTAAACTGAATGCAAAGGCTGTTGCCATATACTGTGAAAAATGCACGCATTTTAGCCTTATAGGGAACGCTAGTGGTTATTCAGCCATCTTAAAGGGTACATAAGGACCTTTTTATTGAGATGGATTTACCAGTGAGCAAGAGGGTGATGGGAAATGTAGTTCTGAGAGGTGCATGCAGGTACATGTGAAGCCATCTTGTCGCTGGGAATGCAATTTAAAAGTTTAAAAAAGTGGTCAAAATGTAAAAAAAAAAAAAAAAAAAAGTACATTTTAATTTAATTAAATGTAATACATATGCATTAAACAAATATATATATATATATATATATATATATATATATATATATATATATATATATATATATATAGTAAGTAGTAGGGGTACAACAATTAATTGATGCATCGATTATTGATCATGTGTCCTTAAATTTCCCGAGTTTCAATTACATATTGGTGAATCAATGCATCAAATTAGAACCCAGTTTAAAGTCTCCTGCTGCTGGTTTCCATTAAAACTTTAAATGTGTGAAAGTACGCTTCTTGTAGTGCTAGTACTGAAGATTACTGCTTTGCTAGGTTACACACTTTAGGCATCTACATTCGCATTGGACAAGCCAAGTCAGAAGTAGTCCTATTGTATTGACATTTTCTTGATTTAAAAATTAAGGCAATAGGTTTTTTTTTTTTTTTTTTTTGTTTTTTTGTTTTTTTTTAAATCTATTAAATCTACCAATTACCTTCTCTTTCAAAGCATGTTGTGTTTGGATTATATGACAATATTATATAAAAAGATTAAGAGGATTTGTGAGATTAATTTAAATGTTTTGCTTTGCTTTTGGACATAAAGAGTTAACAGTAATGAACAACCGTAGTTCAGATAGAAATGACTTCTGTTAAAATATAGTATGTTTTTTTATTATGATAACAATGTTAAAGGGATATCTGATACGGGCGCAAGCAGTCTTTTCAGTTGTTAAAAACTCAAGTCCTTTGTATTTCTTTTCTTAATAATTGGAAGTGTTCTAACTTGAATGTAAGTTGTGTCTTTTTGTTTAAATATTATGCACAATGGTGTTTTTATTTATTGTATCTTCTCTTAAAAAAACAAATGTTTGTTCTTTATTTTGAAAAATAAAATGTCAATGCATCGATTATCATTGATAAATGCCTATACGATAATCGAATATGAAATTGGGTGCCAATTGCACCACTAGTAAGCATTTTGTTCAGATTGAGTTTTTGTCCATAACAAAAGCTATTTATTTTGTCTAATGGAAAAAAATCAGAGTTAGAGTAATACCTGCCACAGAAAGTAAAAATGGTTTGATTGATTTTAAACCGCTGCAGACTCTGGCAGAGAAAAAACATTTTCTCTTAGTATGTTTTGATTGGTTTTCCATGTGAATATTACACACACATGTCTTATTAAACCTGTGTTTTATTAAGACAGCGTTCCATAAACAGTTGTTAATAATGTCCTGCATTAAAAGTGATACAATAAAACTATTTTTTAAATCAATTTAGTCACTGAACCTTTACAGTATTGGAAGTGTAGTTTAAATTGTTGTTTTTCTCGCTCTATAATTCTTATATAATTTTCTGTTTTACAGGAATGCTAGATTACAAAGAGATTACATGCAACCCTGTGTGGATTTAATCATTGGAAATGACAGCTATGCTTAACAACTCCCTCTCCTTAACAACAGAGGGGACAAACTTCTCATCTGTCAACGGATCCCTGAACGGGACGCCGGAAGTGCCATCATGCCCCTTTGTCTCATTCTCAGATTACCAGCCTGAGCTCATCCCAGCGATATACAGCATCATATTTATTCTGGGGTTTGTTGGAAACAGTGTGGTTGTGGCAGTGCTGTGTCTACAAATGGGATGTAAAACAGTGGCCAGCACTTATATTCTGAACTTAGCCATCTCTGACCTCCTCTTCCTGACCAGCCTCCCGCTGTGGGCCGTTTACTACGCCTTTGGCTACAACTGGATTTTTGGGGCTGTAATGTGCAAGATTTGCGGCTCCTTGCTGTGCATCAATTTATACGCCAGCATATTTTTCATCACCTGCATGAGCGTGGACAGGTACCTGGCCATCGTCTACCCTTTCCAGTCTCAGAGGAGCAGGAGTCTTTGCCAGGCTCAATCGGTTACCTTCCTGATGTGGACGTTGGCTTGCCTCTCCACTCTACCCACCATGTGTTTCAGAAACACGTACAACATCCCGGAACTCGGGGTCACAGCATGCATTATGGATTTCCCGAACCCCCGCGAAAGTTGGTTTGTGGCCATGGCTCTAATGAAGAACATACTGGGCTTCCTGATCCCGTTCACAGTGATTGCCAGCTGTTACATCGGCATTGGGAAGCACTTACTGGGGGCAACAGGACTGGACAAAAACACCCAACATCGAGACAGAGCCTTGAGGATGGTTGTGGCTGTGATGATGGCATTTTTCTTCTGTTGGTGTCCCTTCCACATTATCACCTTCCTGGATGTCCTAACCAGACTGAACTTGATCCAGAGCTGTGGGGTGAAAGCAATGATCGACACTGCAGTGCCTTTTACGCTCTGCATTGCCTTTGCCAACAGCACCATTAACCCTTTCCTGTACTGCTTTGTAGGCAATCATTTCAGGGAACAGCTTAGCCGTCTGTCAGAGAGAAGGCTCCCTCACATCTTCAGTAAGAGGGGCTCGACCAGCACAAGGCTCAGCTCCTTCTCCAGGAAGCTCAGTGATGTGAAGGAGCTGGGAGTGCTGGACAAGTTTGTCCAGACAAAGGGACCGTAACAGAAGGTTCCTCCAGTCTTCAACCATGCTGGTCAGTAAATGAAGAGTGCATCTCTGTACTATGTTCTGCACCCCAGTCAGAACTGATTGGTGTTAATGTGCAGCTAACACTAGTAACAATCCCTTACTAATTGTTACTACACCTTTTGTTGTTGAGCAATCCCTATACAACAGATGGGTTCCAGTTTTTATTTATTAATAAATAATGAGATATTATACCCAAAGGACCTATGCATAACTTTTTATAACTCACTTGGAATAATACAGAATATGTACAAGGATGTTACTGATTACATACAATATTACATACAACATGGAATCGAAATGGATTTAATTAGGTTTTTGCCACTGATCAGCACAAAAAAAGTCCATAATGTCAAAGTGAAAAATAAAATCTACAAATTGTTCTAAATTAATTACAAATACAAAACAGAAAAAAATTGATTGCATAAGTATTCACCCCATTTGAGTCAATATTTGTAGGCACCTTTTGCAGCAATTACAGCCATGAGTCTATTTGGAAAAGTCTCTACCAGCTTTGCACATCTGGGCACTACAATTTTTGCCCATTCTTCTTTGCAAAATGCTCAAGCTCCATCAAGCTGGATGGGTACCTTTTGTGAACAGCAATTTTCAACTCTTTCCACATATTCTCAATTGGATTGAGGTCCGGGCTTTGACTGGGCCACTCCAGGACATTGACCTTTTTCTTTTCAAGCCACTCCAGTATGGCTTTGGCTGTATGTTTGGGGTCATTGTCCTACTGGAAGCTTTCCAGGCCCTGATGCAGGGAAGCATCCCCATATCATGATGCTGTCACCACCATGCTTCACGGTAGGGATGGTGTTCTCAGGATGATGTGCGATGTTAGGCTTGCGCCAAACATAATGCTTAGCGTTGAGGCCAAAAAGCTCTATTCAACAATGGTTTTCTTTTTGCCACTCTCTTATAAAGGCCAGTTTTGTGAAGCACCCGGGCAATTGTTGCCGTATGCACAGTGTCTCCCAGCTCAGCCATGGAAGACTGTAACTCCTTTAGAGTTGCTTAGGCCTCTTGATGGCCTCCCTGACTAGTGCCCATCTTGCCTGGATACTCAGTTTTTGAGGACGGCCTGTTCTACGCAGATTTACGGTTGTGCCATATTCTCTGCATTTCATAACTTTACGGTGCTCCGGGGGATATTCAGTGTCTTGGAAATGTTCTTATATCCTACCCCTGATTGGTGCTTTTGAAGAACCTTATTCAGGATTTGCTTTGAATGTTCCTTCGTCATCATGATGTAGTTTTTGTTAGGAAATGTACTAACCAACTATGGGACCTCCCAGAGACAGGTGTATTTAACCTGAAATCATGTGAACACAGGTGGACTTGAACACTATTCAACTAATTTGTGACTTCTAAAGACAGTTGGTTGCACAGGAGCTTATTTAGGTGTGTCATAACAAAGGAATTATTTGCTGTTTTCTGTTTTGTATCATTACTTAATAATTATTAAACATCTAAATAAAACGCGAAACTATGGCCTTTACCGGAAAAAAACACACTAGTCACCAATTTTTGGGGATTAATTTAGTGAAACTAGTTAGTAAACATTGTCCTAATTAAATTACATTTGAGTAAACTCTCGGTGACATATATATATATATATAGATATATAATATATATATTATAATATATATATATAATATAATTAACATATGTGTATTTGTAATTTGTATTCAAATAACAAATAGACATTTTGTATCTGAGAACTCTGCACAAGATATTTATCTATACATTAAAGCTGTATTATTTAAATTAAAAAAAAAAAAAAAAAACATCTTGAATTGCAGTGCAATGATAGTATATGGGTACTGCTGCAGTAATGCAGTTAGAGTGCAGATAGTAGGTACTGTAGCACACGGCATGGCCAGTGATAGCACAGTACCATGGTGGTGACACACTGCTTATCCATATGAGTACCAACACAGTACCATATACTACATACCCTATACATCACACACTGAAATGGGCACTTGTACTGAATACCCTATACATCACACACTGAAAAGGGCACTTATATACTGCAGTCTGGTGCTACAGTATGAAGATGGCAAACAGCTTTTTTTTTTTTTACTTTTTTCTAATAACAATGGTCTTTGAGTCCCAAAACTGCATGCACCAGCTGAGAGACCTTCACGTACCTGAGCAGAGCCTCACTTGGTCCCTTGAAAGCATATTATTACTTGTATTACTAGCATTAGGAATGTGCTGAGTCACCAATTTTATTGCATCCTGAAAAATGACAGCTGGAAGCAATACCCCATGTCAAGACGAATTGTGTAAAACAATAATCTCTTGAGAAAACAGATTCCATCACTAAAACTTGATTTTACTCTTTGAGGTATCCGTATCCACGTTGTTTTGTAATTGATGTTATTTTAAATTGTTCTCATCCACTTATTACATGCTTTTAATGGGCATTACTTGTATAAGCAAACCTTTTTACTGTAAGTTAACTGCTCTTAGTCTTATTTTCTACTGATTTTACTGTACTTTAGAACTGCTCTTATCTGTAATGTGATATTTTGTAATTGTAAGTAGCCCTGGATAAGGGAGTCTGCTAAGAAATAAATAAATAAATAAATAAATAAATAAATAAATAAAATAAATAATAATAATAATAATAATAATAATAATAAAACTAACTAAAACTTAAGAGTAAACCTGTGTTTTTACACACTGTAATATAAGTAATAATAATGATTTAGTTTTATTCACAGTCAGTGCTGGCTCCTGAAATCATTAGTTTTTCAATATTAAAACAAAGGTTATAACAGAATAATGCATTACCATTTGAAAATGTGCTTTGAAGTTTACCATGGTGTGGCGGGGTGCCCTGCCCCTGTGCATAGCTTATGTTATGTTTTATGTTGTGTGTATGTAGTGGTGCATGGAATGTGGGTTATGTAGCACAGGTGATTTTAAATGTATATTTGTATTTAGGCACAGGGACTGCACAATCACTTCATGTGCAGATTAAAAAGGTATATTGGTATGTGAGCATGGGGATGTCTGTGTGTGTGGAATAATGGGTGACAGGAAAGAAGTTAAAATACACCCTGGAGCCAGGAATTGAATAAGTGATTAAATAATTCATTAATGCTCCAGCTACAGGTATAGGGTGTTCACGGGTTATACGGGGTTGGTGTATTCAGAGGCGGAATGTGAGTTGTGAGGAGAAGAAAAACTAAAACTAAGATATAACTTGCTAGTTTAGGCTAGCACAATACTTGTGTGTTCCTTGTCTGTGTGTTAGTCTGTTTGTTTTGACCACCATGCCATTTTGTTTGTGTTTAATGTTTTTGTTTCCTGTTTGTTCAAACCTTTTATTGGGTTCATTTATTATTTACAATGAATAGTACTGTGTGTTTCTACCTGGTCTGACGACACCAAATGAGCCATCGTGTTACACGTTTAATGTGCACAATACATCTGCAGCTTACCATCCTTTTCTCTGTGTATTTAGTACCATGCTCCTCTGTACTGTACTGTTTCAGACTCATTGTGCTTTACTGTGTAGTTTTACCACACCACAGTAAACTCTGTTATTGGGGTCAAGGAGGAATGAGCAGATTTTGGTTTTGATGCCCACAATGCACTGTATTAGGTCTTCTGCTTTCTCTGTGGGCATAATCTCCTGTAAACATTGCAATTCTTAATTACAATTCTTTTTTTATCCCATTAACTTTTTTACAGCTAAAAAGTGCATTTAATCAGGCTCCAGAAGACTTAATGTATTTTATTATAAATGTAAAAAAAAAGTATGTTAATATGGCTCTAAAGAAAACAGAAACACTTATTAAAACAACTTATTTTTATTTCAGCAGTTTTACTATTCCATAACTATATCATTTTTTTTTTTTTAAATCAGTGTTAAATTTGAAGTTTCACATGTCAACCCTTATGGAACAAAAATATATTGAAATATATTGAAATATATTGTTGAATACGTTTTGTAATATATTACATTATATTTCTCAATATATTTCAATATATTTTTGTTCCATAAAGGAAAGTATCAATGTCAGAGCAGGAACCTGAGAATTGTCTTTTAACTCACAGCCTGTCAGAATTCAAGAATTACTTGGTTTAAAATGGGGCTTCACATAAACTTACACTGATGACTTGGAATATCTGACTTTAATAATCTGTTAGATTAAGATACTGTACTCATAGCCCGGTATCAAAATCAGTAACGTAAACCGAAGACAAATGTGTTTCTTTGTTACTGGGGGGAGGGTTCTGCCCCGCACTCTGCTGCTGGCTGTATCGGTCACCCCTGTGGCACTCAAGGTAGGGACCCCAGTCCGGAGTTGGGGAGCACACCTTCCTGATGCGCTGCTCGGACAGGAGAAGAGGGACTGAGTTACAAAAACAGGCTTCATTCACATATACAAAGATTTTCTGCATAAAAAGTTTGCATCTAACAAGAAACACTGGTGACAATGTATTTTGTATTTAAAAAATATATAATTATTCATTTTTTATTTTTATTTACAGTTCAGTTCCATGTTAATATAGTCAATAGATATGCAATAGGGCTGCCTGTGTGTGTCCACCGTTAGACTATGGTAACTACAATAATTCTATTTTTAGGAAGACCACATTAATATTTCATATTATATATAATACATTAGCTGAATTCAAAAATTCTTAACACATACATGCTAAAACTATATCTTAATTATACTCTCTGGATCTATTTAAAGTTCTTAATATATATTGTACTTATAATTCCAGGTTTATTCAAAAGTACTTGACTAGTGCGTAAACAGACAGCTTTTTTTTATTTAAAGGACTGCGCTTAAGTCAACACCCTGTTTTGAACAATCCCCCTGCCCCCCAAGTTTTAGCTGAAAATAAACCATACCAGTCTCGGTACCATCCCGGACCGACCCGGTGCCATAATTGTACTGACCCGGCGCTAAAGTCACCGAACCAACCTGGTACCATCCAGGTTCCAACAATTTAGTGTACCGAACTGACCCGGTACCGACTCGGTGCTAAAGCCACCGACCTGTCCCAGTTCCAATGTGCTACCGACCTGGTGCTACAGTCGCCGAAACAGTACCGACATGGTCCTATACAGTGCTAAAAACATCAAACCGGTCCCGCTCAGGTCTTGACCTATGATATTTATGGTCGATATTAAATGTATTTGCCATGTGTCTGCCCAGTTCTGAATCTTGCAGATTGAGGCAGCAAGTTTGCTTACTATACCAGAATCTAAATCATTAATGTAGATTAGGAATAGCAGAGGACCTAATACTGATCCCTGTGGTACACCGCTGGTTACAACTAATCAGTATCATGTTACACTGCTTTGCTTGCTGCTTGCATCATGCCTGGGTTTTATCCCTGTGAGACATGCAAGGCCAGTCTGCCTATTGAGGACAAGCATGGCAGATGGTCTTCCTGTCTGGGGCCAGAGCACACCAAGGCGGCACTAGCTAAATTGCAGCTTCTGTGACTTTATTGCACCTTTCTCCAAGCACACACTTGAGAAGCGGCTATCCCGCAGCTCTCCAGAGCGCTTTGCATCTATTACTTTTGCTCAGCTTCCCCATCATCCTATGTGGCTGCATCCCCACTCCAGGGCTCTGGGCAGCTGTCTCCCACCAAGGAACTGTACTCACAAAATTACTGTGTGAACCTTCAGAGCAGCCTTGGGGGCCCCAGAAGGCTACGAGCGCAGATTAGCCACAGGAGATCATACTGTCCATCAACCACCAGGGTTTTTCGCTGAGTCTCCATGTGGCCCTTAAGCTTTTCTCTGGTCTCAGGAGAACCTCTTCTCACTACGGACAGTACATCTACCAGTGGTGACAAACTTGGTGGTGGACCTCCTCTCAAGGAGGGTCTCCAGCGCCTCAGATTGAAGACTTCACCGCGAGGTAGTGTGCTTCATTTGGGATCTTTTTGCTTCCCAGGAATCAATCTACTGTCCACTTTGGTTGTCCATAATAGGAGACTTGGATCTGCTGGCATAGATGCCTTGGCACACCAGTGGCCGAGGCAACTGTTATATGCCTTCCCACCACATGCCCTGCTCCTGCTGTGTCTGTAGAAAATCAGGCAAGACTGTGTCAAGGTGTTCCTAGTAGCCCTTATTGGCCTAAGAGACTGGTTTGCAACCCTGATGCAGCTCCTGAGCGGCCAACCGTGGAGACTACCCAAGCACCGTGACCTGCTCAGTCACACATGGGGGACTTTATGGCCTCCCGACCCATGGAGCCTGCAGCTCTGGGTCTGGACCATGAATGGCTGCATTTGAGCTGTCTGGGGTTTTCTAATAAGGTCATTGACATAGAATGCCAGAGCACTGTCCACACGTTCCAGTATGGGTACAAGTGGGGTGTTTTTCAGACGTGGGGTCTGTCTCGTGATTTCAACCCCATTGACCTGTCCCATGGCAGTTATACTGCAATTTTTGCAAGATCACGTTGAAGGTCTATTTGACAGCCATTTCAGCTTGCCATGTCAAAATTTATTCTGTCTCCCCAGGTGCTCACTTCCTGGAGGGATGATTTTTTAAAGGGCCTCAGCTGCTTCAACCACCTATGAAGGACATTGTTCCTAGATGGAGGCTTAAAGTGGTGCTTATGCCCTAATGAAGCCTCCATTTGAGCCCCTGTATTCAGCTGAGCTGAAATTTGTGTTGCTCAAAGCGCTTTTCTTGCTTGATACCACCTCCGCAAAGCAGGTGAGTAAGTTGCAGGCATTTTCCATAGCAAAAGTCTGCTTAATGTTTAGAGGCCAGGACAAAGGTTATGCTCTGTATCAATCCTGCCTTTTTGCTGAAGATTATCTCGGCATTCCATGTCAACCAGTCTGTGGAATTGAAGGCTTTCCATCCACCTCCTTTCCAGTCTGACAGAGAGTGACATCCCCAGACACTCCTCCCAGTGAGGAGCCTGGCATACTACATTGACAGGACGAAAAGTTGCAGGCAGTCCAAACTATTTTGTCTGTTATGGAGCAAAGTCCCACGGTCAAGCTCTGTCTAGCAGCAGCTGTCCAAGTGGATAGAAGAAATTGTCAGGACTGCCTATGAGCTGGCCAATTTGCACCCTCCAGAAAAGCTCACTGCCATTCCACCAAGGGCATGGCAACTTCTTGGAATTTATTCCAAAGTGCATCTGTCAAAGACATTTACAATGCAACGGTGTGGGCTACTCCCCATACCTTTACTAGGTTCTGCAGACTTAATGTCGTGGATCCTCAAAACCCTGTTTTTGGATGTGACATTGTGCCCGCCCCTGTGTGTATTTGTGCTATATGTTGCATGTGGGTGTTAATGTTGGTGTATAGGTATTGGAGCATAGATATAAATGATCTGTGTAACACGAGTGACTTAAAATGTATATTTGTATTTAAGCACAAGGATTGCAAGGCACTTCGCAAGCAGGTAAAATGTAATGTGCTAGCATGGGAAATTCCACTTAATTAATTCCTGTGCAGTTGTACCGAGACTCGAATTGAATCTTGGTATAGCTGCATAAAAGCAGCATGTTTACACTCACTTGGGGTTGTGTGTTCGGTCAGTGGAGAATGGGTGTGGAGAAGGAGAAAATAAAAAGTAAAGAATTAAATTAAAGCATGCAATTGTTATTTCGTGCTGGAAGGACCAGCACGATATTTGTGTGTTTGTTTGGATTCATGGTGTTTGTCTGTTCATCCGCTGTTTGTTTAGTGTTAGTCCATTTAGTTTGTCTATTTATTTTGGCCCAAAGTTCCGTGTGCTGTTTTTTTTGTTTAAATCTTTTATTTGTTTCACTCAATAAATGCACTGAGCGCCACAGCCTCTCAGTTTCAATCTCAGTACTCCTTTCTGGCCTGATGTCACCCTATAGCCAGTCTGTTCACACTGGAACAAAAGTGATAAGGGCGACATCCCAGTAAACCCTTACAACACAGGCAGAGGTGAGTTTCTGCCTCAATTTGTTACTTGAGTTCCTAATGGCTTAGCATTGTAGCATTCCAGTCGTTCTGCAATATTGATTGTTTCAGCACTGGTGAACCTCTTTAGCGCCATCTACAGCCTTGCAATGACCGCGCTACTATCGGCTCTGACCTCAGTGCAGATTGACTTGGCACTGACCACTGGATCTAGGCACCAAGAGCAGCAACCCCGCCTACGATGCCATGTCAGTGCAGTCGACTGGCTCCTCCGCTGGTTTCCACCAGTGCGACCAGTGCAAGGAAAAGCTGCCAAGGTAGGACAAGCACCAGTCCTGCATCAGATGCTTAGGGCCAGACCATTGGCAGACCAAAGCATTGGCAGGTGAGCTGAACTGCTCTATCCCCAGCAGAGTCTCTCTCCCCGAGCCAAGGGAGAATGAGGTCAGTGGTCCAAGGCCCTCCACAGAGATCCTCTAGGACCCCCTCCCTCCGCTACAATGACCAGAGAGCTCTCCCGCACACTTGGGTCACCCTCCCCTTCCCCACAACTGGTACAGAGGAGCAGACACCTCTCAGGGGAGGCGAGATGGTTACTGCCGAGGCAGTACCGCTCGAGGGGACGCTCAGCAGGGGACAGACGGTCACCACGCAGGCACCGCTCCCCTTCCCTACGCAGGCGAGCTGCCCTTCATGGTGTTGAGATCAGACGTCTCGGGCCCAGCCACTTCTATTTGGCAGGCCACAGCGGAGGGCTCCTTACCGCCCCTGCCGCATGTGTTCCAGGTGCTAATGCAGCATGTAGCTGCAGCCACGGATGTTTCCTGGCCTGCAGAAGCGGAGGGAAAGGGGAACCGCTTCCTCCAGAAAAAGAGCAACCACAACCATCCCTCCCTTTGTGCCAAGACTTCCTGGAATTGGTGCGCTCCACCTGGAGCAACCCAGCATCTCCACCCTCAGCCTCCAGAACAGCAGAGTCTCTGCTGCACACTGCAGGAGCCCAAGAAGCAGGCCTAGGCACATTCCCCACTATTGGGGACATGGTCATGGTATTGGTGCAAGGTTCCACCTTCACCAAGGGAGATAAGGACCCAACCTTTCCATTTAAGTCTTGCAGGACAACGGCTGCCATACTAAGGAAAGCGTACGCATCGGCAGCACTGTCAGTTAGAGCAGCGAACGCCATAGCAATACTGGTGTTTTACCAGACCCAGTTAGCAGAGAGGCTGCAGGAAAGATCCACAGAGGCAGACATAGGGGAGCTACAGGCGGTAGCAAAGGCGATGACTGACCTAATAGGGGAGTTAGGCCAGGCATCAGAGGGTCACTGGCGGCAATGGTGGCATTCACAGCCTGTTAGGGCAAAAGGGCCTGAACACTACCCTCCACCCCAGAGCAGACAAGCAGGCAGAGGCAGAGCTGGTGGCAAGGAACCACCACCGGCCAGGGGTAACCGGTTCGGCTGGAGACCGAGGCCGGGGCCTAAGAAAGACCCGTCCCCTCCCAAGACCAAGGGACACCGGCAATGAGGGGCCCTGGCTGCCACCAAACCCCTCCAAAACCCGACTGACCAACGGCAACAACCCATGGCAAGGCTGCACCCAGGACTCTTGGGTGCTACCGCCAATGAGACATGGATACGCTTTACAGTTTTGCATAGGTAAGCCACCCTTCACCCTCCGTCCAACCGGGCGACTGGTTCACATCGATCGACCTGCAAGACGCTTATGAATAGAACGAATTCTGAGTGCTGCCATTTAGCCTTTCGCTGGCACCCCACACATTTTCAAAGTGCATGGATGCAGCACTGGTTCCACTCAGGCTGCAGGGTATTCAAATCCTGAACTATCTGGACAATTGGCTCGTTTGCATGCATTCCAAAAGACGCGCAGAGGCGGACACAAAACAGGTCATAGTGGTCACTACAGATGCCTCCAGCCTGGGCTGGGGAGCGGTCTGGAATGGGAGAGGAATAAGAGGTCAGTGGAAGGGACATTGGCAGTGAGTGCACATAAATGCCCAAGAGCTGCAAACAGTGAACCTGGTGTTATCTCATTTTCACCAGGAGGTAATGCACGCAGGAAAATCAGCATCCACTTTGAAGCTATACCTGGCAGCAATATCGGTGTGCCATGACAAAATTAACTCGGTGTCCCCTGGGACACATTTCCTGGCAGTGTAATTTTTTAAAGGGACTTGGAGGTTTCGTCCTCCCATGCAAAGTATGGTTCCCAAGTGGGCAGCCCGTGGCTGTGTCACTGGCTCAGAGAGCAGCTTTGTTATATCTTATTAAGGTTTTGGGTCTTTAGGAGGTAGATATCCATATGCTAATGGTTATATTTCTATTTCAGGGAACCATCAGTAGTTTTCAAATAAATCCACAACATTCTATTCATTTTAATAGTTTAATACCGTGCAAATATTATTAATAGTTAGGCACTTAACAAAAATCTATGAATTATATTTACCAACTTGTTATGAGTGTATTTTTAAAAAGTCAGCATTGCAGAAAAGTACAGCGTTTGAAATTTGAAGAAAACAGTTCAGTTGGTTTGATGTTGAGTTGATGATTTAATGAGCGTCTACTCCCAACCTTGTGCTTGAATGATTATAGGGGTTCAAAATAGATGTGTTTTCCAGGTAACTGTCAATCAATTGATATCACAGGGAGAATCCTCTCAGAAAGAGGGCTGGCTATCTTGCCATAGTGCAAAGACAACACCCTTCAATCATGGGGTTTTCATGCAGGTCAGTTTACACTGAAATGGTGACACACATGCACGTTTGGGAGAATTACTCATGTAAATCACGATTGTGGCCAAAAAAACGGCCAAAGAGAGGGATAGGGTAAATCTCATTTACTCGTGTTAATGACGAAACACACAGGAAAAACCATGCCATTTTCGCATGGAAACCCGCATTTCACGTATATATGGTAATGATGTGTTTATAAGAACATAATAACATAAGAAAGTTTACAAACGAGAGGAGGCCATTCGGCCCATCTTGCTTGTTTGGTTGTTAGTAGCTCATTGATCCCAGAAGCTCACCCTCACGATTCTCTGTGTAAAAAAAGGGCCTCCTATTTTCTGTTCTGAATGCCCCTTTGTCTAATCTCCATTTGTGACCTCTGGTTCTTGTTTCTTTTTTCTATATATCCTTAACTATAAATATTGCAAGTGAGCAGGTCAGTTGTTACTGTGGATTCCAAGACGACAGAAAGTAGTGGCTGAAGGGCGATTTTTTAATAATTGTTTTTTGCTATGTCTGGACCGTCATGTTGTATATCTCTTGTGGCTTAACAGTTCTGTATAAAACCACCATGAACTGCATTATGCCCTTGTTATAGTATTTGAACATCGGTACAAACAACATTGGAAGAGACAGACCAATATCCCTGCAAAACAAATTCAGAGAGCTAGGAAGGAAATTGAAAGATCAAAACTGTGGTATTTTCTGGGATACTGCTGGCACCTTGCAAAGGACCATATGGACAGCTGGAAATAATTAATCTAAACGCATGGCTGAAGACGTGATGCACACGGGAAGGCTTCACCTATCTTTGTCATTGGACCACATTCTACAACAAGGACTATCTGTATAGGACTGCACTTAAACAAAAAGGGAACCAATCTACTTGGAGAAAAGATCCTCGAGCAGGTTCAGAAGCATTTAAACTAGAAAGGAAGGGGGGAGAAATCAACAAAAAATAGAAGGGAGACCGCATCAAAACAAGGACAACAACTCAGGTAAAACAACCATTAAATGTATTTATCTAAATGCTAGAAGTATCAGAAACAAAATTTTAGAACTTGAAGCTACTGCACTAACAAGTAACTATGATGTGATTGGTGTTACAGAAACTTGGTTGTCTGAGAGTGATGGGAACAAATATAATATTTGTGGGTATACAGTGTATAGGAAAGACAGGCAAGACAGAAGAGGTGGAGGTGTAACGCTATACATAAGAAACCCAGGTGTTAAACCTGGACAAAGAAAATAAAGCCAAATCAATATGGGTCAGCATAATGGACAAAAACTCAAAGGGCATAATAATAGGAGCATGCTATAGACTGCCAGATTCAGACAGCAAGCAAAATAATCTGTTGTACAAAGACATTAGAAATGCGTGTAGCAAATGGAGAAGCCATACTAATACAGGATTTCAACTTCCCCCATAAAATCGGAAAACCCGGTGGGGAGCATGACCTAACACAATTTGTCAAAGCACCGACTAGAGGAAAGACATGCCTTGATTTAGTCTTTTCAAATAACAAAGACAGAATAACTAAAACAGAGATCAGAGAACCACTGGCAAACTCAGACCACAACACAGTCTCATTTGAAGTGCTTTTTAAAACCCCAAAAGTAATGATTAAAGCTAAGGTTTACAACTTTAGAAAAGCAAACTATGAAAGTATGAAACACAGACTAACAGAAGTAGATTGAAGTAACATAGACAAAATATCCACTGTGGCTGTTCTTCAAAAATGTAGTATTATAGGAGCAAAACAATTACATCCCTAAAGTAGACAAATCTAAAACTGCCAAAATGGTTTAGTAGTTCAATTAAAAAAGAATATTCAGCGAAAAAAGGCACTTTACAGAGCATTAAAGGGACCAAAAACAAAGTACACAGAAAGAGTGTGGTGGGAAAATTACATCTTATTCAATTTATGTACTAACCTCTGTTTGCTTAGCCTGTGTGACTTAAAAAGGGATCATACCAATGTAATAAAAGTTTGAAGCTTATTTTCTTTATAATGTTTAGAATTAAAAAATATACTTTTAGGAGTCTAGACACTTCTCTTCCCCTTTTAACCTTCACCTACATCCTGTTATTGCTAAGTGAAGCGGGTCTAAGGTAGACCAGAAAGTAACCCTTTGGAGTAACCCGCAAGAAGCCTACATGACAAGACAGAGATTGTCATGGTGCCAAGAGGAACAAATTAATTGTAAGTAGCTACGATATTAGTTATATGTTTTATTGTTATTGTATAATTTGATAGGCTACTCTAATGTTACTACTGCTATGAATGTTTAGGGTTTCCATGCTCACGTTTATAAGAATTAGGTATCATATAATAATAATGTGTTATTATCGATAGTTGTTCGTGAACATACTTCCTCTTTCTTGTTGAAGGACCAGTGGCCTTTATAAGGAATGGAAAGGTACTGATCACTAGCTAGAAAGAGGAAGTTCTATTTCTCTAGCAAACGCAAGCTGCTTCCTTGGCACTTCACAGAAATGTCACCAATTTACTTTTTTATTTTAGGGGGGTTTGCAATTTAAATAAGTTGTTATGATTGGTCTCATCTTAATCTTCTAAGTTGTTGCTATCTGTGAATATTAAGTTGAGCTTCTGTGATTGGCTCTTAATAACTGTAGGTTACAAGGTATATATTATACTTACTGGCTCTATGTAGTCAGAACATTGCTCAGTTTTCCTAGCACCTGCGTGTGTTGAGAGTGTTCTCAGGTTTGCAAACTTTAACTATTAAACTTATTTACTCAGTCTTGCTTGTCCTACTGAGTCTCTGTCTTATAGGAATTTAAAGTATAAACTTCCACCACAAGAGTACACGGAACTGTAAACACAAGTCAAAAAGGAAGTTAGAATAGCCAAGAGAGAAATAGAAATGAACATTGCTAAGGGGGCTAAAACCAATTCCAAAATGTTTTTCCAATATTATAACAGCAAGAGAACATTCAAAGAGGAGGTTAAATGTCTAAGAGATATAAATGGCAAAAGCATAGATGAAGAAAAACATAGCAAATATATTAAATGATTACTTTTCACAAGTTTTTACAAAGGAGGATACGGACAGCATGCCCCACATGTCAGCTAGTTCCTATCCAGTTTTAAATAACTTTAGCATAACCGAGGCAGAAGTGTTAAAGGGACTAGGAGCTCTTAAAATAAACAAATCCAATGGGCCAGATGAGATCCTCCCAATAGTACTCAAAGAAATGAAAGAAGTTATTTACAAACCGCTAACCAAGATCATGTAACAGTCTCTTGACACAGGGGTTGTACCGACAAACTGGAAAATTGCAAATGTAATACCGATCCACAAAAAGGGAAACAACACTGAACCAGGTAACTACAGACCAATAAACCTGACTTCTATTATATGCAAACTTATGGAAACTATAATAAGATCCAAAATGGAAAATTACCTATATGGTAACAGGGCATCCTGGGAGACAGTCAACATGGTTTTAGGAAAGGGAGATCGTATCTAACAAACCTGCTCAATTTTTTTGAGGATGCAACATCGATAATGGATAATTGCAAAGCATATGACATGGTTTATTTAGATTTCCAGAAAGCTTTTGACAAAGTCCTGCACAAAAGATTAATTCTCAAACTGAACGCAGTTGGGATTCAAAGAAACACATGTAAATGGATTAGGGAGTGGATAACATGTAGAAAACAGAAAGTACTGATTAGAGGAGAAACCTCAGAATGGAGTGAGGTAATCAATGGAGTATTAGGTCCTCTGCTATTCTTAATCTACATTACTTGATTCTGGTATGGTAAGAAAACTTGTTAAATTTGCAGATGACACAAAAATAGGAGGCGTGGCAAACACTGTTGCATGATAAAAATGATCTAGACAAGATCCAGAACTGGGCAGACAGATGGCAAATGACATTTAATAGAGAAAAGTGAAAGGTACTGCATGCAGGAAATAAAAATATGCATTATAAATATCACATGGGAGATACTGAAATTGAAGAAGGAATCTATGAAAAAGACCTAGGAGTTTTTGTTGACTCAGAAATGTCTTCCTGTAGACAATGTGGGGAAGCTATAAAAAAAAGGCCAACAAGATGCTCGGATATATTGTGAAAAGTGTTGAATTTAAATCAAGGGAAGTAATGTTGAAACTGTATAATGCATTAGTAAGACCTCATCTTGAATATTGTGTTCAGTTCTGGCCACATCACTACATAAAGGATATTGCTGCTCTAGAAAGAGTGCAAAGAAGAGCGACCAGAATTATTCCGGGTTTAAAAGGCATGTCATATGCAGACAGGCTAAAAGAATTGAATCTATTGAGTTTTTAACAAAGAAGACTATGGGGCAACCTAATTCAAGCATTCAGAATTCTAAAAGTTATTGACAATGTTGACCCAAGGGACTTTTTTGACCTGAAAAAAGAAACAAGGACCAGGGATCATAAATGGAGATTAGACAAAGGGGCATTCAGAACAGAAAATAGGAGGCCCTTTTTTACACAGAATTTTGAGGGTCTGGCACCAACTCCCCAGTAATGTTGTTAAATCTGACACCCTGGGATCCTTCAAGAAGTTGCTTGATGACATTCTGGGATCAATACGCTACTAACAATCAAACGAGCAAAATAGGCCGAATGGCCTCTGTTTGTAAACTTTCTTATGTTCTTCTTGTTCTTAACCTTTGTACCCTCTCTCGTGTGCTCTACTGCCGTTTCATCACCTTTTTCCTCTCACCAGCCAAACCCTAACCGGAAGCTATATCCTGTTTAGAAAAAGTGCATGTGTCAACGTATTAACAAACAGGATCGTCTTTTTAAAAGGGATACACACCTAAAAACAAACTTAACACAAACATAATAAACAGGACAATTGGCTTGAATAATTATATTACATACACACACATAAATACAGTGCCTATAGAAAGTCTACACCACCTTTAACTTTTTTCACATTTTGTCGTCAGTGCCTCAGTTTCATAACATAACATAACATTTTTTTCCACTTATCTACATACCATACTGCACACTGTTAAGGGGAAAAAAGTTTTTAGTGAGAAAAAAATTATATACTAAAAATATAAAACTGAAAGATCATAACTGAATAAGTCTCCACCCCCTGGTACTTGGTAGAAGCCCCTTTGGCAGCAATTACAGCTGTGAGTCTGTTGGAATAGGTCTCTACCAACTTTGCACACCTAGATTTGGCAATATTTCTCCATTCTTCTTTACAAAATTGTTCAAGCTCAGTCAAGTTCCTTGGGGAGCGTTAATGGACAGCAATCTTCAAGTCATGCCACAAATTTTAGATTGGATTTAGGTCTGGCTCTGGCTGGGCCACTCAAGGACATTTATCTTATTGTTCCTTAGCCACTCCAGTGTAGCTTTGGCTGTGTGCTTTGGGTCATTGTCATGCTGAAAGGTGAACTTCTGTCCCAATTTCAGCTTTCTTGCAGAGGGCAGCAGGTTTTCCTCAATGACTTCTCTGTACTATGCATTCATTTTCCCTTCTATCCTGACAAGTGCCCCAGTCCCTGCCAATGAGAAACATTCCCATAACATGATGCTGCCACCACCATGCTTCACAGTAGGGATGGTGTTCTTTGGGTGATGAGCTGTATTGTGTTTGCACCAGATACGATTCAAGGTGGGCTTTCTTGAGTACTGGATTCCTTCTTGCCATCCAAGTCGTGCCAGGATTAAGTTGACTATCGAACCAGACTTCATCAATCTGATCGCGGTGTCAGGGGACAGTACCTCAGATTCCCGCAGACACTTAAAATCCAGGCCGGTAATTTGGGGGCTTGTGTCTGGCCTTGTTGTTACCTGCTTTTCTAAGAGATTTCGTGACTGACAGGAATACATTGTTGCCGGTTTTAAACTCGCTGTCAGCAGAGATGTTAAAGCTTCTACTGTTAAAATATGTATTTAATGCAGCTTAGCATTATAAAACTGGAGACTCTGTACTGGTCCTCAGTTGAACTTCTTGCACTGGCATAAAATCCCCTTATGTTGTTGAGATTTTTTGGACTTATTTCCATAAAATGAATGTCCATATTTTTTTTTCTTTAAGTGAATTAACCAGCCC
This sequence comes from Polyodon spathula, assembly GCF_017654505.1. Lineage (NCBI taxonomy): Eukaryota > Metazoa > Chordata > Actinopteri > Acipenseriformes > Polyodontidae > Polyodon > Polyodon spathula. The sequence continues at coordinate 16,562,266 of NC_054553.1, forward strand.
ATGCTGTAGTTATTTTTATTTTTTTATTATTATTTTGTTTGTGTTTTTTTCATTCTTTGTTTGACATCTACAGCATAGTCCACATTGAAGTATAAAATACGAACAAAGAAATGATAATATAGCTAGTGCTAATACGAAGCTTGAAGACATTGAGAAAGATTTCTAGTAAAAACATTAGGCATAGGTTCTTTTTTTCTTTAGTATGACTACATAAACCATCACTGAAATATACTAAAAAACATACATCCCCAAAATTTAAACATGTTAAAGAACTTACTTGGCACAAGTTGCCGTCAGCTTTGACAATCTTAACAACAGCAACAATGGGAATCCAGACCAGTATGAAAGCAATCATGCACCAACCCATGACGACCCCCCAGATCGGATACTGCACTGTCCCATATGAGGGCGAGGTGAAGGTCACCAGGGACCAGATCAGGACTGCCTGTTTACAGAGATACCACGTCAAAGAAAACAGCCTTTATAAATTTAACTTCCATCTGCTAATAACTAAACACTGACAACTAATGTCCTTCATCATTTTGGTGATCTGTGGACATTATAGTCCCAATTGAAATCTTTCCAAGAAGAGTGGGGGTGTTATTCCTGGAGAACAACATCCGAGTGTGTTATAACAGTTAGTCGATAAATAGCATGAACTGGCTTGGCTAATGATTCATTCTACGAATCTTCTAATTAAAAGTGGCTGTGTGGCTTTAAAGAGAAGGGGGGTGCAGGCAGATACATTGTTGATTAATGAATCCACAGTTTGTGCTACGAATCCACAGAAAACTGTTGATTTGCTAATAAAACCACAGTCAGAACAATTCAACACAAGACAAAGATTACCTGTAATATGGTTTCTTCCTTATAGGATGATGAACTCCACACAGTGTGAACTGATCTTCATGCTGCTTAGTCAGGAGCAATAAACTGATCTCTTACCCAGAGATCATTGATATAATCTTTTTTGGCACCAAAGCCCACGTCATCACCAATCATTGTCCAAATTTTGAAAATAAGAACAGTAAAGAAAAGAGGGGAAAGGAGGGTAGGATAAAGGTGTGTGGAGTTTATCATCCTAAGAAGAAACCATATTATAGGTAATCTTCATCTTCTTATCTCATCTGATGAACTCCACACAGAGTGAACCTATATCAAAACATTTAGCAGTAGGGTAGCTGGTAGAAGTTAGTAGAGGAAGACACACAATACACAGAATAAAGCAGGCTGAAAACAACTTATTCAAGTTGTAATGCTAACAAATTCTCAGAGGAGGCCAGGTATCAGTGTGACATGTTACGCATATTTTAGTTTTGCCCTGATACTAACCCTACCTTGCCCTGTGGGTTTTAATGGATACTGAAGATGGTTTCCTTCCAAGGCTGCAATAGAAATTGATGCAGAATGAGATGCAGATTAAATGTGTCTGTTTGGAGACAGTTCTGCCCTGGTTTTGTGATCCCTCTACTGACATCACAGAAATGCAGAGACATTTTTCTTTCCTGTGGTCAGGGTCTGAACTGTGTTAACCTCAATAGTTAATTACCTCCTGAGGCTCCCCTGAGTCACGATGTGTTTCCTTTGGGTCTTAGGTGGTATCCTCATCAAACACTCTAGCCAACCTAGGGTGGGACCTACAGCGCAACATTCCCAGCAACGTAGCATGTTGGAGATTGCAGCAATATGACCATTAATGGAGGGTAGGTAGAACTTCTGTGAAACAGGTAGCTGAGGTATGATAATAAATGTAGCTAGAAAGACTCCAAGTGGTGCATGATTTTGGATTGCACCTGAGGACGACTTCTTTCCATTCATCTGCTTTTAATTTAAAATGTGTTTATTTATTGATTTTCACCAAATAGGAGTTGTACTTGTTCAGATAACTATACCTCTTTAGTAGTTACCATTTAGTCTTCAGGCAGCTATCATCAACTGCAAAGTATTGTTCTGTTGTTCTGGACATCAGAGGAGCTAAAAACAAGACATACATATGCCAGTCGACAAATAAATTGATTGAATTTTGTGATCTGCTGATCACCACTGAAAACTGGAGAGATTAAAGTGTTAGATTGTGTTCCTCTGTAGTGAGAAAAAAAAGAAAACTCTTAAAGTAGTAGTTGAATACACCCTGTAGCACGTGCGGTGGATCTCTTACTCATGGGGTACCCTCTGTGCCGAGTATATCCGGGAGGCTATTGTTGAGTTGAGCAAGTAGGTTGCCTGGATTGTGATGCTTATTGATTGAACTATGCCCTGTTTTAATTGGGGAAATGGTTTTCAGCACACTGCAGGTTGATCTTTTTGAAGGTGTTAGTTGTGGTAACTACTTCTCTGATTAATCTGCTCCTTAAAACTGCCACCTTGTGGTTCCTGTTGTAGCTCTGAAAGAAAGCTTGCTGTTGAGGAAAACTGTGAAGATATATTTAAAAAAAAAAAAAGGGACACCACTATGCGTGTCACCTGTGGTTTTGCTTCTTACCAAGGAGCTTACTTCTGCCTGTCCAGAGACTACTGCAATAATGTGCTGTTGGCCTGGCCCCTATCTAGAAGAACCTTGACAACTGATGGCTTGTGACCATACTGTCCTATGTGAAATACACTCTAAGATACACTCTTCCAGCAAGTTTATAGAATTGGATTTACGGAAATGCCAAGAATATGCTGTGGATAAGCAATATTTCCCTGTAGACCAAAAAAGCCTGTCTGGGAAGACAAAAGTAACAAGTCTTCTTGATGGGCTCCACAGTTTTGCCCTTCCTTCTCTTTTTTTGTTTGAGAGAGACAGGCTTGTCCTCAAAAGACATGTTTGTATGCTTTGTGAATGTACTTTATTTATACTTGGTGAATCTGATCTATGTCTATGCCTTGTGAATGTACTTCATCTATACTTAGTAAATACTTCAACTTCACCCTTGAGCTGGTATTGGCAGATCCTGATGGAGAATTGAGGTATTACTGTACGCCTCTCCTCATTTATTTTTTTTTATACTTGGAATGGATCCCTTGGAAGGACGAGAGCATGGATTGAATTCTTGTAAAACTCTGTGTGTAACCAGTTCTCAGTGTGCAGGCCTGGTGTAAAGTGTTTTCAATGTTGCTGGTTATCCTTTGGGGTAGTCGAGTCAATTCCAATTCCAGGACCATAGGGGGGAATATATATTTTGCCCGCGTTGTAGAAAGTGGGGTAGAGGTACAAATATCAGGAAGTAAACTTAACTCTTTTGTTATTATGGCTATAGAAAGATCCACATCCTTGGCCCTGCTGGAAGCGGCTTTCCTTCCAAAGGGAAGTAGAATCGCGAATGCATAAAAGGCAATTGTTGGGTTAAGGATCCCACACTGGGGAAAGCACTTCTCAAAGCTGCAGAGCAGTATAGATCGACTCACACCTCCCTCCTATGGAACAGGGAATCCTTCCTACTAGTGCTACTAGAGATCCATTTGGAGGGGCGGAACACAAATAGCATGGCCTCTTAACTATGGCTCCTGACTACAGAGTTATGAAGAGGGAGCACTGTATATGTTTGGCCATTAAAGTTAAGAGGATGAAAATCCATTCTTAACAGCATCAGCATATCTGTATGAAATTATTTAACTATTGTGACCGATCTTCCTTGTGAAAGGTTTGTTTGTGCCCTTTTAATGCAGACACAGACACAACAGTACTCTTTAAAGCATTTTCATGCTCTTTTTATTATATACAGAACTTGAAACAAAACAAAACAAAAGCCTATCTCCACTTGTAGACCTTTTCTTAACTAAAGGGTTGGGACGGCTAAGCCATTTACCCAACCTTGAACAGTACCGGACAGCTAAGCTGTTTACCAGTTACACACATTATTTCAAAAAGGTTCACACAGTACCTTTACTCAGGATTCACACACAGCATGGTCACAAACAGTCACATTCTCACATTAACCCCATCCCTGCTAAACCACCATCTAAAGACACAACACCAACACTTACAGGCAGTGTGATGCCCTGCCATACTATTTTAGTATTTTATATTTAATTTGGCACACACTCTTACAAGGTGACATACCAGAGTACAGGCAGATCTCTAGCCCATTAGGCCTCCAGACTGCCTCCTATAATTTATTTATTTATATACTGGTTCGAGACCCATACTCACCTATTTGGGTCTGGTACGTGTTTAAGTCTGGATCCTTACATTTGTGAGAGGTGAAACCTTCTCATCCAAGCACCATCATAAATACATCCTAGCATCATCATATATGCAGGTGATTTCTCCACACACCCCATTGGGTCTCCAGACCACCTCATAGAAGGGTAACCTTTTAGAGGTTTCCTTATTCTCTGCATCACTAGATGCTACAGGAATCATCCCCTCAGGACTCCTTAACATTCAGGAGTGGGTGAAACCCTCCCACAGCATCAGCATTAGTACATACACAACAGTGTAATCGAGAGTGACCTCATCTGGACAGGAGCCAGTGATGTCATCCAGGACAGTCACTGCATGCCGAGAGTACAGATGATCACCTGTTGCTGTGTTTGTTGTGGTACCCTGTCAACGAGTTATCGGCTACCGTACCTGTGAATAGAAAAACCTTCATACCTTAACCCACTGGAAGAAGCCTCTGGTCTGTGTCGGCAGGAAACCCTTTTTCCTCCTCCCGCGGTGCAGTGAAGCTTACTGAACCACTCGCACAGGGAAAGATAGCTGTACCCTTTTCAGAGCACTGAAATAGCTGGTAAAACTGTTTGCCATCTAGTCCTACAGTTATGATCTTGTTTTTAAAGAGGATGACCCTATTTGTCTGGCCATGCTAGAACCCTAAGACACTAACCACTGGAGTCGAAGGGGCTGTTATATAACTTTACTGAAAGCTAGAAAGGCAATATATATAAACACTTTGATAAAACAAAACAATGAACAAAAATGCAAGCGCCTATGCTACCTTCGTACCCAAGCGAATGCAGGAGAAATTTAGACAATGATTGGCGGTGACGTGGGCTTTTATGGAGGAAGTGACATGGGTTTTGGCAATGGAAAAGATTACATCAATGATCTCTGGGTAAGGGATCAGTTTATTCCTCCTGACCAAGCAACATGGAGACCAGTTCACACTGTGTGGAGTTCATCAGACGAGCAAAGCAACATCATTATATTATGCAACAGTAATTTCAACAATTAGTTAATAATACTATTACACATTTCAAATATAACATTTCAGTTGCAACATTGCATTGCAGTTTAGTATTTCATATAGGTTTTGCATTTATTTTAGTTTAACTGTTATTTAAACAAGAATACAGCCCACTTTCGAGTATTTTTCATCAAGAACGCTCTCTGTTCCTGTTTCACATTCCTTGGTTTTTAGCATTTTTTATTTTGTAATGTCACTTTCATGTTCTACATCTAAAACACAGTCCTAGCTATTATCTTCACTTACAAACTCCAAGGAACTCATGACAACATTCCCACTGTTTGAACTATGCGTAACAAAAAAGAGCAAAAACAAAATCCAGTGACCAAATTAACAATCAATTGAACCTCATTATTGAACAAGTATCAATTTGGAAGAAGATTTTTAAGTGGCATTAACAACCCATAGTGTTTAAATAAAAAAAAAAAAAATCCACAGCTTCTCCTACTTAACGGCAATTGAAACAGTTAATTATTTTTACCGATTTAACACTTGCTGTAGTTTATACCTTATGAATTTAGTGAAGGGGATTGGGTCTTGTAACCTAGAATTATGGTATGTATGGAATGGTTTCCATGGTAATAGACCAGAGGCTTAAAGAAAAATAAATCATTCCCTGCTCTGCCTCCTTAGTTAATAATTTCCCTTTGCAGTGTTGTGATGGTTTAACCTGAATAAACCCTGAATGAATGTTTCATGTAAATGTGAATTCCAAAAGATAATATTAACTTAACATTTAAAAGTAAGATAAATAAACAACTGTATAAAAGAACTTGACGCCAGTACTCACCAAAAGCAAACCCGGCGAGAATACAAACCAACAGGCCTTCCAAAACCACCAGAAGGGGCGCTGTTTCTTTCCAATCATCATTTCAATGTCTTTAATGAATCGGTTTCCACCTGAAAAAAAAAAAAGACAAAAACAACACAGAATATCAATGGGCTGGTAGTACTGAGAGGCAGCGCCTCAGTGGTTTACACTGGTGTAGCTCTATAAATGGGCCTTCCCTGTTTCTTGAGCAGATATGACAAAGCAACAGGAAGGAAGCAGTGGTACTTGGAGCTCATTTGCTGCCAGACCAGCAAAGACATGAAACTGTATGAAACCTATTAATAATACATATTTCAAATATATAAATTTGAACTAATCAAACATACCAATTGCAGGATCAAAACAGACCAAAAGAATCAGAGAATAACTTTGTACAAGGAATGGAAGAGGTATAAATGTGACATGTCCCTTTCTAAGTGGCTTGGGTATGTTTCTATGAAGCTACAGTAAGCGTCTAGCACTTACCATAGATGTAGCTGATTCCTATGAGTTCCAGTACTGCAGCAATGAGAATGGCCCATCCTGCACAGAAATGATCAATAAAATTCACCCAATAAATTCCAGCCTGAAAACAGAAAAGAGAGGAGCATGAGTAACTGTAAATCTGGTAAATCCAGTAACACAATCGGAAAGAGTAGCAAGATATTTGTATCATGAATCAACCACTTTACACCATGTTCTTTTTCATGGTTAGCCCTAATTTACCCATACCATGTATCCACATATGGAACCACAATAAAAGAAGACTTAGTGGTCCAGTGGTTAAAGAAAAAACTTGACAATAGGAGGTTCTCAGTTCAAATCCCAGCTCAGCCACTGACTCTGTGTGACCCTGAGCAAGTCACTTTACCTCCTTGTGCTCCATTCTTTGGACAAAAACCAAGGTTCATTCTCTGATAAGGTTCTAGAGTGAGTTGTTGCAATTCAATTACAAAAATGTCTAACTCTTAATGGTATATTCGAGAAGTTTCAGTCTGGCTTTCATGCTGCACCGAGACGGTCCTTGTCAAAGTTGTAAATGATCTGCCTTTGATACTAGACCAGTAGTTCTTAACGAATGGTGCCAGTCCATGACAGCCTCTTTGCCAGTGCTTGTAAGATTTTATTAAAATTATTAATTTTTTTTTTTTAAGGTAAAAAAATATATTTTAAGAAAAAAAAACTAAAAGAATATGTATATTTAATAAGTATGAGCGGAATTTCACTCACCGCTCATAGTAAACTTCCTTTCCACTCCATTAGCTCTGCTCAAGGTCTTCATTTTAACATAACGTTGGTGTGCAAGCTTTCAACAGAAATTGAGTGTAGTACTGTAGTAGAGAGCAGCAAATGAAAGATTTGTTTTTCTTTGATCAGATATGTCAAAGCAAGGGCCTTTGGATCATTTTCGGAACTAGTAAAAGTTCAGTGAAATATAATCAAGATGAGGAATGTGATGAGAATGCAATGAAAGGGAAGAAGGGTTGGAAAAGATGAGGAAATGCTCGGCCTTCAACAGAAAATACCATGGCGCTTATATAAAGTGTGGGTTTATTCCAAGCGGGGATGAAGAATGCCCAAAACCTCATTGTGTTGTGTTTGGTGTGATTCTGAGCAACAAAGCTATGAAACCTTCAAAAATGATTTGTCACCTGGAAACCAAACATCCGAACTTAAAAGAAAAGCAAGTCAAATTTTTTCAATGGAAGCGAGATGAAGTGAAGTCTCAACAGAAACTACTGCATGCCACCTCAACAAATGAAGGTATGTTAAAAGCATCACATCTACTAGCCCTTTGCATAGCCAAATGAAGGTGTGTTAAAAGCATCATATCTGCTGGCCCTTCACATAGTCACCATTTACAATTGGTTAAGAATTAATAATGCCTCCAATAATAAATGCCTGTCATGAAGTCTTGGGTGAAGAATTAATAATGCCTTCAATAATATATGCCTGTCGTGAAGTCTTGGGTGAATAATTAATAATGCCTTCAATAATAGATGCCTGTCATGAAGTCATGGGGGATATAGCTGCCAAAAAGAAGTCAGTGGCATTCCTCTGTCAAACGATACTGTCTCACGTAGAATTACTGAAATTAAAGAACATATTTAATCACAATTATAGAGAGAGTGAAAGCATCAGGCTGGTTTGCAATTCAATTGGATGAGTCGACGGACATTTCCAGTGCCACAGTTCTTATTGTTTATGTGCGCTATGCACACGAAGGGGCATTTCACAAAGATGTACTTTGCTGTGAAGAACTGCCATAAAATACAAATGGTGCTGAAATTTTTCGAGTTCTAAACAAGTATGTGACAGGACGTGGACTCCAGTGGGACCGCTGCACTGGAATAACAAGTATGTGACAGGACGTGGACTCCAGTGAGACCGCTGCACTGGAATAACAAGTATGTGACAGGATGTGGACTCCAGTGAGACCGCTGCACTGGAATAACAAGTATGTGACAGGATGTGGACTCCAGTGGGACCGCTGCAGTGGAATAACAAGTATGTGACAGGATGTGGACTCCAGTGGGACCGCTGCAGTGGAATAACAAGTATGTGACAGGATGTGGACTCCAGTGGGACCGCTGCAGTGGAATTTGTACTGACAGAACAGCCGCAATGACAGGCAGATATTCAGGTGTAGCAGCAAGAGTGAAGGAAGTTTCACCGGCTGCTCAAGCAACATATTGCTCCATTCATAGGGAGGTATTGATAGCCAAGAAAGTATCTCCAGAACTTAATGAATTCCTCAGTATAGTAGTTAAAATGTTGAATTTTGTGAAAGCAGATGCACTCAATTATTGCATCTTTGCTGCTATGTGTGAAGTAATGGGAGCTGACCACCATCACTTACTTTTACACGCTGAAGTGCTGTGGTTGTCACAAATCAAAACAGAAAAAAAAACAGGTGAAAATGGCCTAGTCCTTAAAGCGGTCCACAGTAGTTTAGGAAGACAGCAGGCTGGTCCCTTGCATCAAAAGGTTAAGAACACTGCTGTAGACCATTCCATCCTACTGAATCATCTTGAAATTATAATGGGACTGTCTGGGCTTGTCCTATCCTGGTTCAAATCTTTTTTTTTTTTTTTATAGGTTTCAGTTCGTCTTTATTGAAGAGGTAAAATTGACATTATTGGAAGTGTCTGTGGTGTTCCACAGGCTCCATTCTAGGTCCTTGTTGTTTTCATTATATGAGGTGACATTATCTGCAGACACGGAGTGAACTTCCATTGCTATGCTGATGATACCCAACTATATTTGTCCCTAAAGCCAGGAATTTCTTCTGCCTGGGTGTTGTTAGTTACCTGCCTTACAGACCTCAAGCATTGGCTGGCACATAATTTTTTAATATTGAATTCAAATATAACAGAAGTCATGCTAGTCAGTTCACAGAACCAACTAAAAGGGAATGTGGGATTACATGAGCTCGTCCCTTGCAGTCTCTCATCAAAACTTTGAGATTTAAGTTTGTGGGTCACCATTGATCCTGATCTCTCATTTGAGACTCATATTAGAGAAGTTATTAAAGTATCTATTTACCATTCAGGAAATATAACCAAATTTAAACCAATTATTTCCATATCTGATGCCGAGAGACTAATGCATCCCATTGTTTTGATTATTGTAATGCAATTGATTATTGTAATGCACTTTTTTTCTGGTTTCCCAAATCATGTGGTATCCTGCTTGTAGCTTGTTCAGAATACTGCCGTGCTTTACACTGGCTCCCTGTGCAGTATAGAATTTATTTTAAGATTTTGCTGTTAACTTACAAGGCCCTGAATGGATTAACACCTAGTTATTTCCAAGAGTTACTGACTCCGTATCTTCCAAACTGCACTCTGAGATTACAGGATGCGGGGCTGCTGGTTATTCCTAGGGTCAACAAAAGCAACATGTGAGGAGGCAGGGCTTTTTCTTGCTTCGTTTGTCAGGGAAACCGGGGCTGTTACAGTTTTCAAGTCAAGACTAAAAACGCACTTTTATAAACAGCTTTCTCATCTTAGTGGGTTTTAATGTAACCTTCAAAATGCTTTTATATAAAAAGTGCTATATACATGAAATAAATAAATGCATTTTGATGAACTTGACATTAGTTTCTCCAAAGAATGATTTGGTCTCTGCTGGTTTTTCAGACTGGTATCATAGGAAAAATAAAAACCAAATTCACTATTACACTTATGCACACAATTTTGTATTTTTGTTTTTGTATTATAACTATAATTACTGTATTATAAGAATGCTCACTGCATCCCCTTAGAAAGCTTGACATGTTCCTCTGGTTGAGAAGCACTGGATTCAACAGCAGATCATTCAAGTCCAGACCACAGGTCAAAAACACAGAGATCTAAAAATGCCCACACCTTTTCCAGAGCAGGGAGACTGCAGGGTTAATAAATCAAATCACATAGGTTTCTATACAGTACCTACCCTAGTAACACAGGGGAGCCCAAGAAGAAAGCATGTGGCACAGAGAGCAATTGTCACGTGAATTCCCTTAGATCGTAACTGGGGGAACTCATCTTGCAGGGTTGTTTTGATAGTTTCTGTGAACAAAATACAACTATTATTAGTATTACCTACATCTACTAAGCCAGTGTTAAAACAATCAGGATACACTACAATACAGGTACATTAACTACCTAAAGTAAAGAGTTTATATGTGTTGATTTGGTTTGATATTGTTGTGAGGGTAAGTCAAAAAGGACTTTTTCTTCTTTAATAAAAGATAGAAATAAAAGACTGATAGTCTGATAGCTCACCTATAAAGGCAAACATGGAGTCGAGACCCAGTGTTATCAGCATGAAGAAGAAGAGCACAGCCCACAAGGGGGAAACTGGCAGCTGGGAAAGGGCTTCTGGGTATGCAATGAAGGCCAAACCGAAACCTGCACAAAAAAAACACAAAATGCTTCAAATGACAAGTTTGTTTTTTATACAGTAATACATCTGGTTTCTGATTACACCACAACTACACTTTACCACAGGAGTCAGAAAGCAGCTTAAGTGACATATTACAGTAACATAAATAAGCAACCAAGCATAATGCAGCCTGACAGGAACAATGCTATTTTAGTACCTTTTCAAAGTGTTCTATGTATTGCAACAGTGATGTGCTGTATCATGTTGTCTATTCATCCACAGCCTGATGCTTATCCTAAAAACTACATTTTGACTACAATCTTTTAACTTAAACCAAAATCCCTATCGGTTTGTGTGGCAAAGTAGTTTGCAGTGCGCAGGTGTAGGGATGATGTGGCACTTAAGACAAGGACAAGAAACAAAGTTGTTATGTATTTGGGTCCAGAAATAACAGTTACACACAGAACACACAACTCCAAGAACAAGAAGAGCACATGCACCTTTGCTTTTATACTCTTATAACACGCGGCCTTGCGCGTGTTAGCTAACACGCGGCTTTACACATGTTGATGTACACTGTAACAATTTGGGTGCGTGCTGTGCACGCGAACACATTCTGTACCTGCAGTGGTAGATATAACAAAAGAACTGGTGAAATGATGGTTATTTATTTGTAATCCACAGTCTGAAGACAACAGTAAATAATACAGGATGACAGGCAAAACAGCGTGGTGTACTGCTCTGTTTAATCCACGGATTCAGTCCCAAAATAATAGTCCCGATATATAATCACCAACAATAAACACAAACACGATCACAAGTCTGAAGTGAGGGCTCTCGTGCTCATGGTGCAAATACAATTAATTGTGACTCAAGTTCTGTGTTGTCTGGGTTTTGTGCTGGCCTGTAGTGATAGCTCCGCATTGAGCTAGTCGTCTAACAACAAGTATTTTAGACACGACAAAACAAACAAAACACTCGCAATAACAGTACGGGTTACAGATCACCTCGCTACGTCCCCTTATATACCGTCAATCACGTCCTCTTGGTTAAGGATTGCAACCGTTCCTCCAATCTGCACCTGCGACATCGTTTCCCTTCCGGGATGATGATTTAGTGTACCGTAGCTCCGCCCCCTTTCTAGATGGCCAACTTCCGCCTAACCCAGGAAATGAATTGTCTGGTCATCCAGTCCAGGGTACTCTCTTCCCTTTACACAGCGCCCTCAAAGGTCGGGAGGGAGCTTTATCACCAAGAATCAGTCTGTCTCTGTCACAGTTTAAAATGTGATTTGCTACAGAGCAGATGCTTATCTGTGTGAGAATTTCATACTGTTCGAATTAGCAGCCTGCTTTGTATCTCAGGCAAGATGATCCAGATCAATGTTTGCTCTGTGTGTATCCAACCTGATCTCACAAGGAAAAGGATAACACAGTAACATCTTGCCGAGGTTCTGAAAACGTTACTCAGTTAACGCTGTGCTCGATCAACTACCACTCTTTGTGGTTACATTACCATAGAACCCCAAATTTCTGTCTGTTACGTCTTATTTTTGTCGTAATTCTGAAATTAACATTGCATTCATGGGGTTGTTGGGAACATCTAAAAATTTCAGAATATTAGCTCTTGTACTTTTTACAATATAACAATTTTTGTAAGTTTACAGTCTGGTTCAGCTTCTGTGAGCTGCAAGCGTGAATTTAAAGTGACAGGCACCCAAAAATGCATTCACGTTTTCTCAAACATACAGTACTGTGCAAAAGTTTTAGGCAGGTGTGAAAAAATGCTGTAAGATAAGAATGCTTTCAAAAATAGACATGTTAATAGTTTATATTTATCAATTAACAAAATGCAAAGCGAGTGAACAGAAGAACATTCTACATCAAATCAATATTTGGTGTGACCACCCTTTGCCTTCAAAACAGCATCAATTCTTCTAGGTACACTAGCACACAGTTTTTGAAGGAACTCGGCAGGTAGGTTGGCCCAAACATCTTGGAGAACTAACCACATTTCTTCTGTGGATTTAGGCAGCCTCAGTTGCTTATCTCTCTTCATATAATCCCAGACAGACTTGATGATGTTGAGATCAGGGCTCTGTGGGGGCCATACCATCACTTCCAGGACTCCTTGTTCTTCTTTACACTGAAGATAGTTCTTAATGACTTTCGCTGTATGTTTGAGGTTGTTGTCATGCTGCAGAATAAATTTGAGGCCAATCAGATGCCTCCCTGATGGTATTGCATGATGGATAAGTATCTGCCTGTACTTCTCAGCATTGAGGAGACCATTAATTCTGATCAAATCACCAACTCCATTTGCAGAAATGCAGCCCCAAACTTGCAAGGAACCTCCACCATGCTTCATTGTTGCCTGCAGACATTCATTCGTGTATCGCTCTCCAGCCCTTCGACGAACAAACTGCTACAGTCAAATATTTCAAATTTTGACTCATCAATCCAGAGCACCTGTTGCCATTTTTCTGCACCCCAGTTCCTGTGTTTTCGTGCATGTTGAGTCTCTTGGCCTTGTTTCCACGTCGGAGGTATGGCTTTTTGGCCGAAGTCTTCCATGAAGGCCACTTCTGACCAGAATTCTCCGGACATTAGATGGGTGTACCAGGGTCCCACTGTTTTCTGCCAATTCTGAGCTGATGGCATTGCTGGACATCTTCCGATTGTGAAGGGAAGTAAGCATGATGTGTCTTTCATCTGCTGCAGTAAGTTTCCTTGGCCGACCACTGTGTCTACGGTCCTCAACATTGCCCGTTTCTTTGTGCTTCTTCAAAAGAGCTTGGACAGCACATCTGGAAACACCTGTCTGCCTTGAAATTTCTGCCTTGGAGAGACCTTGCTAATGCAATATAACTACCTTGTGTCTTGTTGCTGTGCTCAGTCTTGCCATGGTATAACTTTTGACAGTAAACTGTCTTCAGCAACCTCACCTTGTTAGCTGAGTTTGGCTGTTCCTCACCCAGTTTTATTCCTCCTACACAGCTGTTTCTTTTTCAGTTAATGATTGTGTTTCAACCTACATATTGAATTGATGATCATTAGCACCTGTTTGGTATAATTGTTTAATCATACACCTGACTATATGCCTACAAAATCCCTGACTTTGTGCAAGTGTACCTAGAAGAATTGATGCTGTTTTGAATGCAAAGGGTGGTCACACCAAATATGGATTTGATTTAGATTTTTCTTCTGTTCACTCACTTTGCATGTAGTTAATTGATAAATATAATCTATTAACATGTCTATTTTTGAAAGCATTCTTACTTTACAGCATTTTTTCACACCTGACTAAAACTTTTCCACAGTACTGTATATTTTTTTTATTTCTGCAACAGAAGTGCCTAGAAACCCAAGTGCTATGGTATCAGACTAACTGTCTAAGTGTGTACTGAGTTTCAAGAACTTGGCTTTTTAGGTTCAGATGCAGCACCTATGCAGATACCAGTACACATGCACATGCACTACAGGACCCTACTGCATCTAAAGAGACAAACCTTTTTTGATCTATGCGGTAACACACAAGCATTAGGTGCTACCCTACTTTTTGCCCGTGTGCATTTTTGAACTCCCATCCCTTCCACCGGGGTGCTATGGAGCACACAAAATGAAGCAAAATCAGGGGTTTTCGACATTGATGGGTAAGTCATAGGATCCTCTAATTTTGTGTTTGGTTATTGGGGGACAAGGGAAACAATGTAGTGCCATCTGCATTAAAAAATTACTACCCCAAAACACACACTGGTATGAAAACTTTTGGGAAGTTGGAAGCATTTTTTCGTGAAGGGTCAAACCTAAAGTTCAGACTTTTTGGACCACTTGTCAAGCAGGTTGTGCTGAGTTCATAAGTGTTTGAATAAGCTTTGTACGATATTCCTAGCCAATGGTTGCTAACCAGCTGAAAGTGCGTAAAATTATGTTTTTATATTTTACGCACTTCCTAGGTCAATGTTTTGGGATGTAATGTATGTTCACATGAATAGATCCTTCTGGAAATCGAATTCAGAGCCTAGGGGCATGATACACATGGTGTTTCACTTTGCTATAGAGTTGAATGGGAGAGGTGTTGGGCTCTTATTGACCGAGTAGCTTTGCAAGGCTTGGGGCAATAGGGGTCTCCTTAGTTGCACTAGTGTCTTATCTATCCAAAGAGCCTCTGTTTGACTCGCAAAGCATGTGCAATGAGAACTGCACACGTGTTTGTGGCAAAACCATGTGCAGTGGTGTCTGCAAAGGTGCTGCATCTGAACCTAAAAAGTCAAGTTCTTGAAACTCAGTGCACACTTAGACAGTGTTAGTCTGATACCAGAACACTTGAGTTTTTAGGCGTCTCTGTTGCAGAAATATAAATATATATATTTGAGAAAACGTGAATGCATTTTTGGGTGCCTGTCACTTAAACCCAAGCTTGCAGCTCATAGAAGCAGAACTAGACTGCCAACTTACAAAAACTATTATATATAAAGTACAAGTAAAGTTTGTTCTCAACAACTCCATGGATGCACTGTGTTAAGTTCCAAATTACGACAAAAAAATAAATGATCATTTGAAAACAGTACAGTACTGAAAAGGTTAACAAAATATGAAAAAAATAATCTATGTTTGAAACAAATCTAGTACTGAAAATGTTACGAAACAGACACAGATTTGTGGTTCTGTGGTAACGTAGCCGCAAAGCATGGTGGTAGATCCAGCAAAACTGGGTAATGTTTCCAGAGCCTTTTGCAGTTTGCAAAACCTGATTCAAAACTATCAAAACTGCCAAAACTTCAACATGTCATAATTTAGAAAAAAAAAAAAAGAAAATTTAAATAAATACTTTCTATTTCCGTTTTGTTTGGCAAAGCTGGTAAACACATTTCCATACGCACTCAAAAGATTATCAACCTTAACTGCAGTACCCCAAAAAAAAGAGAGCCCTTTCAAACACTGGTATACTGTATATTGTAATGCTCCAAGGAAATAAACAGGTTCACACAGGCAGTATTCATCCAAACTAATTATTGTGAACACTGGTAAAAGAAACTAAAAGAAAAGGACTGCTGTCGGTCGCAATTCACGGCAAAGAAATAATAATAAAATAACTGTCTCTTCTCAGTCTCTCACTTGCTCTCCTGTTCACAACGCTGTTTCAGAATGATTATGCTAGAGAATATGTTCTTGTAATCATTAACCTTTCTTTCAATTTGTTAAAAAACATGCCTTCTGAGATGAAAATCATTGGGGCTTAACAACGCATCTGAATTATCTCTTATGAATAGCAACTGCCGTTAAATAGGCGGCTATGGGTGAAATGTGATCCTGTTTTCTCATTTCGACACAGCTTAACCCTTTATGAAGAGACCCCTTGGTGTCTAAAGGGCAGCGAAAGTTTTGGCAGTACAAAGAGAAAAGACATCACAGCCTGCTTCTGAGAAACTTTTAAAAAAGGTAAGAAAGATGGAAACCGCTGTAAATCCGATCTATTTGACACAGGGCCGGACCAAATAAAACCCTACTCGCGCTTGCGAAAGTGTAATTATACTTTAATATCATTAGTTTCTATATCGCATTTTCTTTATCTTGAAACCAAAACTAGCCATTTCCAATCCACGAAAGGGGCGGGGACAGATATCGCTTGTTTGGGAAGCAAAAGTAGGAAGGCACAAAACAGCAGCTGTCGACCAATCACAGCTTACATTCCAGACCTTCCAAAAGAGGCGGAAACAGGAAGAAGGCGCGCCAGAGTTATATATATATAACATTATTATTTTAGTGGTTGTACTTTTCTTACAGGCAGTTAAAGTTGTGTGTGTTTTCTAGAGTTTTGTTAAACAAGTGTGTTGTGCAATTGAATGAGTTGTTTTGTAGATGTTTATTATTGTACAGGTTATATTTACATGTACAAGACGTTAATAAGAACAAAACCAAAACCAATATATTTTTCTGCAATCAGAATCGAGTGCTGATATTGTAAAGTTAACATAACCTATGACAGTTGTTCATATGTTGTTTATGTTATTAGTAGTAGCAGTAGTGTGGCTAAAGCATTTATCCAGCAAGGCACCTTGCATACAACACTTGAGAATGAATATGTAGTACACCGGGCTGTAACAATACAAGTAACCAGGTTTGGGGTCCATTCCTATTTTCCATTTCCAGTTCGGTTTTATAAGCAAATCCAGCACAGGGTTAGTTCACTTATAAAACAGGAGTTTGACAAAAAATAATAAAACTGGAATTGGCCCCAACCCTGAAAGCAACTGAGTTTTAAATGGATGAATTTCCAGAAAATCACTGAAACTACAAACATATAGCATATAGGGTGGTACACACCCTATATGCAAAGTGTTGTTATTGTACCTTATTCAGCTGAAGCTAATGTAGAATACACCTCTTCTTTCCCAAGTGCAGGGAGGATGAACACATTATCATGGCAGAGATAGTGGAGAGATGGGACAAGCTCTTCGGTGTGCAGAGCCTTTCTCTTGTTCGAGGTGCCAAGGCCCATATATGGCAAGACATAGCAACACAGGTCTCGGCATCTTCGAGTGGTATAAGAGATGGCGAGGACATCAGCAAAAAACTGACTTACATCAAACAGAGCTTAAGAACCAAAGTGGCTGCCCAGCGGACGTCCACCACACAGCCTGGCAGGGGAGATAACACCACACTGGAACTCAACCTCCTGGAACAGACTGGCGGGGGAGACAACACCACACTTGAACTCAACCTCCTAGAACAGACTGGCGGGGGAGATAACACCACACTGGAACTCAACCTCCTGGAACAGACTGACGGGGGAGATAACACCACACTGGAACTCAACCTCCTGGAACAGACTGGCGGGGGAGATAACACCACACTGGAACTCAACCTCCTGGAACAGACTGGCGGGGGAGATAACACCTCACTGGAACTCAACCTCCTGGAACAGACTGACGGGGGAGATAACACCACACTGGAACTCAACCTCCTGGAACAGACTGGCGGGGGAGATAACACCACACTGGAACTCAACCTCCTGGAACAGACTGGCAGGGAAGATAACACCTCACTGGAACTCAACCTCCTGGAACAGACTGGCGGGGGAGATAACACCTCACTGGAACTCAACTTCCTGGAACAGACTGGCGGGGGAGATAACACCTCACTGGAACTCAACTTCCTGGAACAGACTGGCGGGGGAGATAACACCTCACTGGAACTCAACCTCCTGGAACAGACTGGCGGGGGAGATAACACCACACTGGAACTCAACCTCCTGGAACAGACTGGAGGGGGAGATAACACCACACTGGAACTCAACCTCCTGGAACAGACTGGTGAGGGAGATAACACCACACTGGAACTCCACCTCCTGGAACTGACTGGCGGGGGAGATAACACCACACTGGAACTCAGCCTCCTGGAACAACATTTGTTGTCCCTGATGGGTCATGAATGTGTGGAGGGTGTCGATGCTCCTGATGTTGGCTTTGGTAAGCATACAGAGTTGATTAGCAAAAGTACTCATCACAACATGAGGATTTGATTTCAGTCTACACATATAAACACGTATACATACAACCTATGTTCTGGGGAGTAACTATTCATGAGTATACTGAGTGAAACATGCATGAATTCCGTACACATCAAAGCTGTGAATTACAACATTAATAAATACTAGCCTGCCCCTTTACCTGTCTTTTAAAGGAGAAATGAAACTAATATGTTTGAATTTTTTAAATTTATTTTCAACACAAATGTAGTTGCACTCACAGAACATTAACATTAAACTATCTGGTCTGTCACATAGGGCCAGAGCCACCTCTGGTGGAAAGTTCCGGCACCCTGTCACAGACCAAGGAGCATGACACTGTGGACTCAGACACCATCAGCAACGAGGGCAGCCACGAACACCAACAAGAGCCGCCTCCACTGCCTCCACTTCCAAATGCAGGGGTCCACCTCCATCTGGCCTCCATCTTGGCAAGCATCCTGAGCAGACAAGAGCCTCCCTACAAAAAATAAAATAATAGTAACTTTTTTAGACAGAAAATAACATTGCAGTTTAATAAACATTCTTTTGGTTTACATGTGTAGTGTTTTCTTTAGTTTTTTTTTTTTTTTTTTTTTTTTTTTAACGCATTTTTCATATTTAAACATATAAAATTTTATAAATATATATAATTATAACATATAAAAATTTAGATAGCCTATTTCAAAGTGCAATGTAAGGCTTAGGACATTTTGGAATGTGGGAATATGCAGCATCAGGTAATAAGACCATAAGAATATAAGAACATAAGAAAGTTTATAAATGACAGGAGGCCATTCGGCCCATCTTGCTCGTTTGGTTGTTAGTAGCTTATTGATCCCAGAATCTCATCAAGCAGCTTCTTGAAGGATCCCAGGGTGGCAGCTTCAACAAAATTACTGGGGAGTTGATTCCAGCCCCTCACGATTCTCTGTGTAAAAAAGTGCCTCCTATTTTCTGTTCTGAATGCCCCTTTGTCTAATCTCCATTTGTGACCCCTGGTCCTTCTTTCTTTTTTCAGGCTGTAAAGTCCCTTGGGTCGACACTGTCAATACCTTTTAGAATTTTGAATGCTTGAATTAGGTCGCCACATAGTCTTCTTTGTTTCAAGACTGAACAGATTCAATTCTTTTAGCCTGGCTGCATATGACATGCCTTTTAAGCCCGGAATAATTCTGGTCGCTCTTCTTTGCACTCTTTCTAGAGCAGCAATATCTTTTTTATAGCGAGGTGACCAGAACTGAACACAATCTTCAAGATGAGGTCTTACTAGTGCATTGTACAGTTTTAACATTACTTCCCTTGATTTAAATTCAACACTTTTCACAATGTATCCGAGCATCTTGTTAGCCTTTTTTATAGCTTCCCCACATTTCTGAGTCAACAAAAACTCCTAGGTCTTTTTCATAGACTCCTTCTCCAATTTCAGTATCTCCCATATGATATTTATAATGTACATTTTTATTTCCTGCATGCAATACCTTACACTTTTCTCTATTAAATGTCATTTGCCATGTATCTGCCCAGTTCTGAATCTTGTCTAGATCATTTTGAATGACCTTTGCTGCTGCAACAGTGTTTGCCACTCCTCCTATTTTTGTGTCGTCTGCAAATTTAACAAGTTTGCTTACTATACCAGAATCTAAATCATTAATGTAGATTAGGAATAGCAGAGGACATAATACTGATCCCTGTGGTACACCACTGGTTACCTCACTCCATTCTGAGGTTTTTCCCCTAATCTACTTTGTGTTTTCTACATGTTAACCACTCCCTAATCCATTTACATGTGTTTCTTTGAATCCCAGCTGCGTTCAGTTTGAGAATTAATCTTTTGTGCAGGACTTTGTCAAAAGCTTTTTGGAAAGCTAAATAAACCATGTCATATGCTTTGCAATTATCCATTATCGATGTTGCATCCTCAAAAAAATCAAGCAAGTTAGTTAGACACGATCTCCCTTTCCTAAAACCATGTTGACTGTCTCCCAGGATACTGTTACCATATAGGTAATATTCCATTTTGGATCTTATTATAGTTTCCATAAGTTTGCATATAATAGAAGTCAGGCTTACTGGTCTGTAGTTACCTGGTTCAGTTTTGTTTCCCTTTTTGTGGATCGGTATTACGTTTGCAATTTTCCAGTCTATCGGTACCACCCCTGTGTCAAGAGATTGCTGCATGATCTTGGTTAGCGGTTTGTAAATAACTTCTTTCATTTCTTTGAGTACTATTGGGAGGATCTAATCTGGCCCAGGGGATTTGTTTATTTTAAGAGCTCCTAGTCCCTTTAACACTTCTGCCTCAGTTATGCTAAAGTTATTTAAAACTGGATAGGAACTGGATGACATGTGGGGCATGTTGTCAGTATCTTCCTTTGTAAAAACTTGTGAAAAGTAATCATTTAACATATTTGCTATTTTTTTTTCTTCCTCTACGATTTTGCCATTTGTATCTCTTAAACATTTAATCTCCTCTTTGAATGTTCTCTTGCTGTTGTAATATTGGAAAAACATTTTGGAATTGGTTTTAGCTCCCTTAGCAATGTTCATTTCTATTTCTCTCTTGGCCTTTCTAACTTCCTTTTTGACTTGCGTTTGCAGTTCTGTGTACTCTTTCTGCATACTTTCTTTCTGGTCCTTTTTTAATGCTCTGTAAAGTGCCTTTTTTCGCTGAATATTTTTTTTAATTGATCTATTAAACCATTTTGGCAATTTAGTTTTACATTTAGATTTGTCTACTTTAGGGATGTAATTGTTTTGCGCCTCTAGTACTACATTTTTGAAGAACAACCATCCTTCTTCTGTGGATGTTTTCTCTATTTTACTCCAATCTACTTCTGTTAGTCTCTGTTTCATACCTTCATAGTTTGCTTTTCTAAAATTGTAAACCTTAGCTTTAGTCATTACTTCTGGGGTTTTAAAATACTCTTCAAATGAGACCATGTTGTGGTCTAAGTTTGCCAGTGGTTCTCTGACCTCTGTTTTAGTTATTCTGTCTTCGTTATTTGAAAAGACTAAATCAAGGCATGCCTCCCCTCTAGTCGGTGCCTTGACAAATTGTGTTAGGAAGCAGTCATTTGTCATTTCCACCATTTCAATTTCATCCATCGTGCTACCCACTGGGTTTTCCCATTTTATATGGGGGAAGTTGAAATCCCCCATTAGTATGGCTTCTCCATTGCTACATGCATTTCTAATGCCATTGTATAACAGATTATTTTGCTCACTGTCTGAATCTGGCGGTCTGTAGCATGCTCCTATTATTATGCCCTTTGAATTTTTGTCCGTTATTCTGACCCATATTGATTCGGCTTTGTTTTCTTTGTTCAGGTTTAACACCTGGGCTTCAAGACTGTTTCTTATGTATAGCGCTACCCCTCCTCCTCTTCTGTCCTGCCTGTCTTTCCTATACAGTGTATACCCACAAATATTATATTCGTCCCCATCACTCTCAGACAACCAAGTTTCTGTAATACCTATCACATCATAGTTACTTGTTAGTGCAGTAGCTTCAAGTTCTAAAATTTTCTTTCTGATACTTCTAGCATTTAGATAAATACATTTAATGGTTGTCTTACCTGAGTTGTTGTCCTTTTTGAGGCCACCACATCTTCAGCCATGCGTTTAGATTAATTATTTCCAGCTGTCCATATGGTCCTTTGCAAGGTGCCGGTAGTATACCAGAAAATACCACAGTTTTGGTTTTCTCTTTTAATTTCCTTCCTAGCTCTCTGAATTTGTTTTGCATGGATTTTGGTCTGTCTCTTCCAATGTTGTTTGAACCGATGTGGACAATTACTACCGGGTCGTCTCCTGTTCGTTCTAGGAACCTGTCCACGTTCTCAGTGATGTGCTTAACCGAGGCTCCCGGAAGGCAGCACATTGTTGGGTCCAAACTGCGAATTGAACTTGCTGTGTTTCTCAACATGGAGTCCCCAACAATCATGACCTCCCTTCTTTTTGCTGTCTGGTCACCACTGTCAATAGGGTCCTGGATGTTGTTCCTTTCGTTCTCTTGTTGTTGGTTCTGCTCATCAAAATTCTGAAGTGACTCAAATTTGTTGGTTGTTTTGATTTCTGGTGGTTTTGTTTGACGAAGTTTCTTTTTTTCCCTGTTTCTGCCTACCTGAACCCAGCTGTTCTGACCTTCTATCTCCCTGGTGGCTTTCATTCTGTTAGGGGTGATGCAGACTTCCATGAATTGTGGGTGTGCTAGCTCCTCAAGATCCTGTTGCTGTGTCATTTCTTCCAGCTTCATTTCTAGCATACTTACTAGTTTATGCAAGTCCTGGATCGCGCGGCACTTTACGCACACTTGGTTTAGCTCTGCTGGGTTTTCTCGGATTTCCCACATCATGCAGGTGTCACAGATTACTGGCTTGAAGACCATGTTGATGTTTTTTTTTTTTTTTTTTTTTTTTGAAGTTTAGTTTCTTCTGCAGCTGTCAACCTGCTTTCCAACTGCTTCTAAACTGCTCTGCACTTTTCCATGCCTGTACTTCTCCCACTCGCTGTCGCTGGGAAGACTGCCTCGTTTAGCTGAGTTGTTCTGCTGTGCTGTTGGCTCCTCCCCTTGCCCGTGTGCTGAATTTGAATCAGCTGCTCTGAGTTTCAGCTTGTTTGTTATCAGAAAAACACACGCGGCTGTTTGACTTTGAGCTGCAGTGTTTCCCCAATGTCCTGTGTTTTCTGATTAAAGCAATTAAAGATGCAATTTCTCCTTACTGCTTTTAAACTGCTCTGTAGTTTTCCACGCCTGTACTTCTCCCACGCTGTGGGAGAAGTATACTGTGCAGTTTGTGCATAATATAATATATATATATATATATATATATATTATATATATATATATATATATATATATATATATTATTATAAACATACGGACTGCCTACATAAAATGTTGTTGGGTGTTTTGCTGGCATTTTTTTTGGCCCTGGGAATAGGCTCCCACATCCTCCTCAACTTCAGACCCATCACGTCCTGCTTCCTCATCATCGGGATCACGCCATTCCTCAGCAAATGGCTGTTCTAGTTGCTGAGGAATAATGTAATGTTGCAATGATGATGCTTGGACACTTTGAGGGCTTGTATTGTAGGGCTCCACCTGATCTGATCCGGAAATGCATTTTTAAGGATCCCTCATTGTAGCGCCCCTCCACCTTGGTCAGTGGATTTTTCACAGGTGCTAAATGCCAGGAGCGAAGAGGAAAACCACTGTAACCTGAAGGAGGAAAGGTGAAAATATATATAATCAGCTTAATGCAGTTACCGCATGTATTACATAACAGTACTGTATTGATATAACATGATGTATAAAGTATTAAACACACATGCACTTACCAATGAGGTGACCCTTGCCGAGCTGTCCCTCTCTGTCAAATGCTTCGAGGGGACTTTGCCGCAAAATGTAGGAGTCATGGTATGATCCTGGGAAACGTGACACGACGCTGGTGATTTTGCAATCTGATGTTTGCCATTTGCACGTTGAGGGAATGGAAGCGCTTTCAACTCAGATACACATATGCATGTTCCCCAGGGGACTTGATTGCTTGATTACCAAGAGCCCCTATTATACGAGGGAAGTCTGCTACACTATAGCATTGTTGTTTTACTTGGTGATGGCTTTCAACAGATGGAAACCTAATGAAGCACCACCAGCGCATCTGTCACATCTGGTGCTCTGGCACGATCCCACTGTATCCCCTACTGTGGTTTGAAAGGAGCCGATGGCATAGAATGCCAAAGTGGGACAGAACTTTTATCTCCACAGAAGTCGAAGCACATCACACAAGGAGGTCGAAGCACATCACACAAGTATTCTACAGTGTTACGATCAAACTGAAAACGATCAATCAGGAGGTGATCAGGAAGTTGGGTTAGGTCCTGATGGGGTCTGAAGGTAGAGAGTGCCACAATTGCCTCAATGTCAGCCATTGTTAGGGAAGCAGGTTGGTGTGTAGCCTTTATATAATTCTGCTGATAATAACAATTGTATTGGTGCAGGTGTGTAACCGTTACATTAAGTAATTACCGGTATGCCTGTGTGTGTTTATGTGTAAATGTTTTAATGACACACATCTTTCAATCTGCAGCAGAGACAGAGTGAATTGAACCACGGCTTGAAAGCCTTTTTGTATTAAAAGATTCATTCATTCTTTATTAGTAGTCCAGTTTGTTTATATTTGCTTTACTTGAGTTTGATGATGTTCATTGTAATGGAGCACTGTGCCTTTAATTATTGCTTTACACTTAACTTGAACTAGTACAAAAAAAAAGTAGTAAAGAATAAAACTGTCTTGTCCGTATTTTGTTTAAGGGTGCAACAAACACAGCATATATTATGTTAATAGGAATAATGCATACAATATTTGATACTGTAAATTATTCATTTTAAATTATTCAATGTTGTGTGCAAGTGTTCGATATATGAGGTCAGTGGAACGTCTTGAGGAATGTACTGTTTTTGTTTTGCAAATATCAGGATGTTTAGTGTTTTTTTTCAAAAACTGCGAAATTCTTGTGATGTGATTTATAGCTGGAATTCAGTAGATTTGGTCAGGCGATAGCAAACCACTCCCCCTTCTCAACCCACTTGCAGTCACCATAACTGTTTTTTGAAGGGTCAAAAGGGCTTGTTTTTGTTCCACGAGATTTCGTTTGGAACTTTGATTTGGTCTGGCCCATAGTTATATTAGAACATTTATTCTGTCTCATGTGTTTTAATATTTATAAATATCAGAAATGAGTGGATAAAAGCAGATACTATTTCATGAACTGAATGAATCAGGTACGTTTTTCTTCTCTTATTACTGATAATAATGGAATGAATAACTAATATTTTATTTATACATATTTATTTTGAGAGAATAATCAAGAGTAGTGTCCATTATTGCTTATAAAGACCCTGAGAATAAACATGTATTATATCACTGCAATCACTCAGGTGAAACAATGTCTTGTAATTTGCCCAAATCAATATTTTTCAACAAAACTTTCAGGTATTGTAAGGTCCCTTGGGACATAGAATAACATTTTTTTATACATGTATCTCTAAGCAGAATTAATAATCAATATTTAAAAAGAAAAACTAAATGCTGTTTTGTGTGGTTTTTGAAGTATTTTATAATGTTCCACAGAGTGTTCTGAAAAAAAGGACACCATCTCCAAGATGCTACTGTAAAAAAATAGAGGTTTAGTGAATTTTTTTAGCAAGAGTTGGGGAACATTGTCAGAGCAGAAGGAAGCAAGTTTTCTTCCAGGACAACCTTGTACTTGGCTTGATTCATGCGTCCTTCACAAAGACAAATCTGCCCGATTCTAGTCTTGCTGAAGCACCCCCAAATGAGTCCAGTTTTCAGCTTTGCCCAACACCTGGTTAGACGGAGACCTGGAGAGGCCTACAAGCCACAGTGTCAAGCACCCACTGTGAAATGTGGTGGAGGATCGGTGATGATCTGGGGGTGCTTCAGCAAGGCTGGAATCGGGCAGCTTTGGCATGAATCAAGCCAAGTACAAGGTTGTCCTGGAAGAAAACTTGTTTCCTTCTGCTCTGACAATGTTCCCCAACTCTGAGGATTGGTTTTTCCAGCAGGACAATGCTCCATGCCACACAGCCAGGTCAATCAAGGTGTGGATGGAGGACCACCAGATCAAGACCCTGTGATGGCCAGCCCAATCTCCAGACCTGAACCCTATTGAAAACCTCTGGAATGTGATCAAGAGGAACATGGATGGTCACAAGCCATCAAACAAAGCCGAGCTGCTTGAATTTTTGCGCCAGGAGTGGCATCAAGTCACCCAACATCAATGTGAAAGACTGGTGGAGAGCATGTGCTTGAAAATCAGGGTTATTCCACCAAATATTGATTTCTGAACTCTTCCAAAGTTAAAACATTAGTATTGTGTTGTTTAAAAATGAATCAGAACTTATTTTCTTTGCATTATTCGAGGTCTGACAACACTGCATCTTTTTTGTTATTTTGAGCAGTTGTCATTTTCTGCAAATAAATGCTCTAAATGACAATATTTTTATTTGGAATTTGGGAGAAATGTTGTCAGTAGTTTATAGAATAAAACAAAAGTGTTCATTTTACCCAAACACATACCTATAAATAGTAAAACCAGAGAAACTGATAATTTTGCAGTGGTCTCTTAATTTTTTTCCAGCACTAAAGTTCTCGAAATATATTTTTTCCAGATAATATAATATATATAGATATATATATATATAGGTGGGCTTCAAATATTTAATATATACAGTAAAAACAGCTTTGTAAAGCACTGTTTAAGAAGTTTGGGAATAATACTGATATTATTTTCATATGATAACATTTCACATATTATATTTTGCTTTATTCTATTCTAAACCAGACTTATTTTGGTTTGAGCTGAACAGTCATACATTAGCAATGAGCAGGTATTGCATTATAATACACCTACCTGACTGCGCTACATCTGAAACTGGCTTATTCGATACATAAGCAATGTGGCCGAGGATAGAGAAGATGGCAAACCCAGCGAAGATGCTCGTCGCACAATTGGTTGTACAGACAATTATTGCGTCCCAGTAGCAGTTGTTGTGAAATTTGTTGTACGACGATAGAGCCATGAGGCCTCCCCATGCCGTGGAAAGAGAAAAGAAAATTTGAGTGGCAGCATCCTTCCAAACCTTCGAATAACAAACAAAGAAAAGAAAAGAAATGGAGAGGTGAATCTGACAGCAGCAAACCAGGACACATCTTTACATGAACAGGAAGTCATTTAGAGACAACGCAAAATTAATTAGAGATCTCTCTGTGTGAAGTATATTTATGATTCAACTAGGGTAGGTCAAATTAAAACCCAGATATTAATATGTAAATTAATTATAGTATTTTAAATATACCTAACCTTTACACATTTACAAGTTAATGCAAACACCTCAATTAAAATACCAAGATTTACTTAATAATTTAACATACATTGTTTAATTAACATTCAACATTAAAATAAGACAAATCAGTTTAATAGTGCAACTTACTTTCACTTATTTAAACATGTTAAATTATGGATAGGATTTCTAAATAGCTAAGTTTTAAACTATTTAAGAGTATGTGCACAAACGTTTCAACCATATATTTGATCAGAATTAGAATTCAGAAATGCATCAATATATTCATTGGACCCAGAATTCAAAATATTTCAAACTATGGTTAATATCACATTTCATCATACACAATTTAAACAAATGAATCTTAAAATTTCTATGCATCATGGGAATTCAATAAACTTTTATAGTTACCAATCCTTTTATTTTGGAAAAAGGTTGAAGTAACCTCGAAATATCAGGAAGAAATTCCCTTGTCATTAAGCATATTTTTTACTTTAAGTTCAATTCAATTATGTTTCTTATCAAACTTAGATTACTGCTTTTGCAATTATATACAATCTCAACTAAAATAATGACTATTCTCTACAAGTCTCATTTCAGATGCAAAATTCATAAGTGTCTTGAATCTTACTGCCGTTTGTTTCCTTGTTTCAACACAGAGTGGTTTACTTTGCCTTGAGATTCCCTCAAAGAAACAAATTTCATGGCCGTGTCATCTCGTTAGCTTGTGGTCCTGTCAAGCAAAGCACAGGCAGGAGTCTATTGTGTGTAGGCTGTGTTGTGTTTTAGATGACACATGGGTCAGTCAATCATGGGGTTCCATGCAAGTTTTTTTTTTTTTTAACTCAAGACATTTACACGAGAAAAATGTCTTGTTTAAAATGCTTTTTTGGGTTTCCATTTGCTCAGTTTATTTTACTCGAGTAAACCAAACCAGGCAAATGAATGGGAAAGGTGGGGGTTGATGTGTAAAGCTTGGGCAAATATGGGTAGAGGGCATTTGAAAGGGAGGTGGCGGATACTGATGAAATGGACTGAAGTGTATCTAGGCAATGTTGGGAAGCTATAAAAAAGGCCAACAAGATGCTTGGATACATTGTGAAAAGTGTTGAATTTAAATCAAGGGAAGTAATGTTAAAACTGTACAATGCATTAATAAGACCTCATCTAGAATATTGTGTTCAGTTCTGGTCACCTCGCTATAAAAAAGATATTGCTGCTCTAGAAGGAGTGCAAAGAAGAGTGCTAGAATTATTCCGGGTTTAAAAGGCATATCATATACAGACAGGCTAAAAGAATTGAATCTATTCAATCTTGAACAAAGAAGATTACGCGGTGACCTGATTCAAGCATTCAAAATTCTAGATATTGACAATGTTTACCCAATGGACTTTTTTGATCTGAAAACAAGAAACAAGGACCAGGGGTCACAAATGGAGATTAGGTAAAGGGGCATTCAGAACAGAAAATAGGAGGCACTTTTTTACACAGAGAATTTTGAGGGTCTGGAACCAGCTCCCCAGTAATGTTGATCTAGCTGACACCCTGGGATCCTTCAAGAAGCTGCTTGATGAGATTCTGGGATCAATAAGCTACTAACAACCGAACGAGCAAGATGGGCCGAATGGCCTCCTCTCGTTTGTAAACTTCATGTTCTTATGCGGCATTAGTTTGTTCCCAAAATTGGCACTGCCTGAGGTGAGATAGGAAAGGTTACCAGAGTTGCCAAGTCTCATGAGAAAATAATAATAAAAAAAAAAACAATACTGTCTTTCAAAACAAGCCCATAACAAGCAGACCTATGTTAGGGTATGGGTGTATGCAAGTTCCAGCTAGCGACTCTCAAAAACAAGCCCAATTCTGCTTATCATATGCGGACTTGGCAACTGTGAAGGTTACCTCAGCCACCAGTTTCAATTGGACAGGAGCGATCTGAGGAATCTCGTGCTGTCAGAGGTTCTCTCCTTTCTTTAAGTTGTGTTGGATTACTATTGTGTCAATTATTAATGATGCAAACAAATAAAATACAGTCAATACATTCATTTGCAATTTTATTTGGTCAGTTCAGTAGCATCAACAATTTGTTGGATGCGCTGTTTTGGGCGATCGAGCTGACTCATAACATCCAGTTCACCAATTATATTTACTAACATGGAGGGCAGACACGTATTGTCTTTGGACATAGCTGGGATCAAAAAAAAAAGGACGGAATTAATTCAGTTAGACATTTAAGCAACAAGGGTATTCTCAAACAGCTGCATTCATACTGTAACACAGGAATAATGCAGTTCATGGTATGTGGTTTTATACAGAACTGTAAATAACAGCATGCCAGACCAGACACAGCAAAAGAAAATAATAAAAAAGCTGCCCGCATTATCATTAAGGTGAACTACACCACTGCTAACCGTAAAATCTCCCATCAGCCACTGCTTTCTGCCATCTTGGGATCCACAGTAACAACTGACCTGCTCCCTTGCAATATTTACAGTTAAGTATAAACACTCTCATTAACATTTACATGTGAAATGTAAGTTTCCATGCAAAACTGGGCATGGATTTCCTGTGTGTTTCGTCATTCACACGAGTAAAGGAAATTTACAACATCCCTCTCTTTAGTCATTTTTTTCGGCCACAAACCTGATTTACCAGAGTAATTCTTCCAAACGTGTACGTGCATCACCATTTCACGTGTAAATGGACCTGCATGGAAACCCCATGAATGATGTTATTTTTGGTGTGTACCTCAAAGATGTTACTTTTTCTGGAGTGCATATTGTGTGTGTGTTTTCAGTTTTATGTCCTTGGAAAAGAGGCAGGCCATTCCCACATTTTTTCAATCACATAGCTCCTCCCATTTCCTGAAAACAAAGCTTTTTCAGACTGAACAGTTTGAATCGTCATAACTCTTTAGTTATTTATATTTCCATGACAATTTTTTTTTCATTCTCCTAGAGTCATTGCACACACTGACAAATATTTTTCTGTATGTTTCATTTTTGAATTTTTTGTTGTTTTGTTTTAAGTTTTAACCATTCATTAGTCAGATATTGTAAATTTAAGCGTTCCCAGTAATATCGTTAATTTCAATATGTTTAAAATCCTCCGTTGTAGTCCAATAAAATTACATTGAAAGTGTCTCAAGCAACACTATCCATTGTCCACAAGAGGGCACTGTGAAATTTTGGCTGGGAATTTATTTTGGATTTATTGGCGGTTTTGATTGGATCACCAGTAATAATTCCACTGATCAGAGGGTTGCACACAGTGCTTTTTAGAGTGATCCCACCCTCTGACAGACTGGTATGCAGAACAGGTTAAGTGAGCGCTGACAAGGGAAAGAATGAGCCAGATGCCAAAGTGAATATGAGAACAGCAGTGATGAAGCCAATTTTGCTTGAAAACATTAAAAGTAGACCGGACATTTCCATCCTCGGCTCATTGCGCACCAGCGACCCCTGTAGTCTGGCCGGACGCCTGCGGGCTTGCC
This sequence comes from Polyodon spathula, assembly GCF_017654505.1. NCBI lineage: Eukaryota > Metazoa > Chordata > Actinopteri > Acipenseriformes > Polyodontidae > Polyodon > Polyodon spathula. Next base: position 16,592,991 of record NC_054553.1, read on the forward strand.
TGTAAGCTGCCTAGAGCTGCGTTGTCCAACGACGCTGTAACTCTGAGGTGGCTGCACAGTGAATCTGCAGTGTAAAAAAAAACGGTCGACTGATGGCACACACTTTTCGCTGTTCCCGAGTTACCGAGTTAGCGAAAAATCCCAGTTAAATTTACTTAAATCCTTTTGTTTTAGATATAATATATTTAACTATATTATAATGACTTTTTCCACACCTATATAAACAGGATGTCATTGTCAGATATTTAAAATGAACAGAATGTCATTGTCACATGTCTTTAAATGATATTTCAAAACTAAGTGAAATTATTTATTAAAGGGATCTCAAAGTGATCATTTTAACATCTCTTAACTCCAAATTTCCAGTTTATCACTGGAAACAATATGTCAAGGCCAATCATAATATGAATCAATAAATACAAATGTATTTATTGATTATCTCATGACGCACGTGCAACAACATATGAAATGAGTGAGTAAGAGAAAAGCAATATACAAGTGTATGTTAATAAACTACAATAATAAACTGACAAACGATAGGTTGAGGATGCAACCCCGGTTCCCTGAAAGAGAAAATAACCATCAAGGTATGGGATATTGCCGTCAGGCAGTAGGATTGAATGAGCTTTATAGAAAAGTTGCCGATAGGCCTCCACGCGAGCTGATGTGTAAGCCCGCCCCCCTGGGAGCTTAGTATAGGCAGCGCGCGGAGACTCTCTTCCTCTTTTGCTCTTCAGGCCGTGAAGGCTTCCTGAGTGACCTCGCGGCTTGATGGTTATTTTCTCTTTCAGGGAACCGGGATTGCATCCACAACCTATCGTTCCCTTTCAATTAAAAAATAACCATCAAGGTATGGGAACAGTGTACCCAAGCCGTCGCGAGGGAGGATTCTCGGCAGTAGGACAGACTTACGTCATAACACAACTACGTGGGCAATACATCTAGGCGTATGCGGAGCTGTGCCTCAGCGTCTATGCTTGCAATGACACCTGTCCTAAGGTGGGGTATTAAACACTACATTGGCATCCTGAGGTGCGTCTTCAACTGCCCTGGCAGTCGAAGGCCTGCAGACTTATAGGCTAATTTAATAGCATTCACAATCCAGTGAGAAAGGCGTTGTTTTGACAAAGGCTGACCCAAGGTCTTAGAACCATGGCATATGAACAGTTGTGTTCACGGTCATTGTACGGTCAATATAACACCTCAATGCCCGCACAGGGCAGAGCATGTGTAACCATTGTTCCTCTGGAGAGGAAGAGGGAGGAGGATGGAACGCCATCAACTCAACCGGCTGGTTCATGTGGAACGGAGATATAACCTTTGGTAAAAAGGCTGGATTTGGGCACATGGAGACCTTAGAACCGTCTCCTGCGAAGCGGATACATGAAGGATGCACTGACAGTGCATGTAACTCGCTGACGCGTTTTGCTGACACTACTGACAGAAAAAATGCAGTTTTTATAGACATGAGCTTCATATCGACTGTGTGGAGAGGCTCGAACGGTGCCTTGGTAACGGCTTCTAGCACCACGTCAAGGCTCCATGACGATAATTTGGTCGTTCTTGGAGGTCGCGAGCGTCTTGCGCCTTTAAGGAACTGAGATGCCAGAAAATGGCAACCTGGTGATAATCCGTCAATTCGTACATAGCAAGCTGATATGGCAGCTAAATACACTTTAAGTGTAGAGGGAGACTTCCCTTCATCTAACAGTTTCTGTAGAAACTGTAATATCACTGCCATAGGACAAGAGATTGGGTCATGGCACCCCGCCAGACACCAATCCTGAAACAGCTGCCATTTGTACGCATACTGCGACCTAGTAGAGGGCACCCTAGCATGCCGGAAGCCCTAAGGCTGACAGGCGCTCCCGCTCAGGGGCCAAGCCCATAGCTGCATGAGCTTGGGGTTTGGATGCCAAAGCCATCCTTCGGCCTGGGACAATAGGTCTGCTCGCAGGGGAAGCTCCCGTGGTTGACTGTGCAGTAACTGCACCATGTTCGGAAACCAAATTCTCCAAGGCCACCAAGGAGAGATCAAAATCACTGTTGCTTGCTCTACCCTGACCTTCTTTATGAGGGCCGGGAGCATTGGAATCGGTGGAAACGCATATGGGAGGACTGGCGGCCATTCGTGAGCCAGTGCATCGACTCCTAGGGGGCTGTCGGGGTCCCTCACTGAGAACCATAGGGGGCAGTGCATGGTCTCTCGCGAAGCAAAGAGATCCACTTGCGCTATGCCGAACCATTCCCATATGTGTTTTACCACCTGAGGGTGGAGACGCCATTCCCCTGCCAGAGGACCTCCTCTGGATAGGAGGTCCGCTGCGTAATTGGCTCTGCCCGGTAGGTGAACCTCGTGCAGAGAAGTCAAACGTGGCTGTGCCCATAGCAACAGCCGTGTTACCGTTCGGTGAAGGTGGGGGGACCGTAGGCCGCCCTGGCGGTTGATATAAGCCACAACCGTGGTGTTGTCCGACCGCACCAACACGTGCTTGTCTAGGAGCACTGGCAAGAAGTGCCGAAGGGCGAGGTCCACTGCTCTGAGTTCCAGAGCATTGATGTGGGCTGACCTCCAGGGTCGACAAGGTCGCTTCCATGGACACTGAATCCAGATGCAGACACGAATTCGGTCTGTTGGCTTGGCACAAGGCGACTCTTCTCTGAATTGACCTTCAGACCCAGCCGCTGCAGATGGTCCGTAACCATCATTGTGTGCTGTGCCAGCTACACCCTGCTCTGGAATGCAAAACGCAGATACTTCCTGTGACCCGGACAGATGGGAATGTGAAAGTACGCATCTGTCAGGTTCACGGTGGTAAACCAGTTGCCGTGTCGGACTGACTGGATGATGTGCCTGTGCGTAAGCATCCTGAACGATAACCGCCGTAGGTATCTGTTCAGTACTCGCAGATCTAAAATAGGGTGGAACCCGCTGTCCTTTTTGGGCACTAGGAAGTATTTGGAATAGAACCCCTGGTCGATCAGAGCTGGGTCTACTTGTTGAATGGCCAGCTTCCTGAGCAGTGCCTGTATCTCCACATTCAGAGCTGAGGACTGAACTGAGTCCTTCACTGCAGTTACAACCACCCCACTGAAAGAGGGGGGGAGACTTTAATCAGAACTGAAGGGTGTACCCGGTGGAAATGGTTTTGTGCACCCATATGTCGTTGGTGCATTGTTGCCAGAACTGGAGCTGTGGAACAGTATAGGGGTGGGCTAATAGCTGCCTGGATGTCTCAGGGCTGCTTTGGTTGTGCTCGCTCACGAGGGGCCTGGCCAGAGCCCCAAGGGTGTGACCTGTCACCTCCTCTAGGGCGCCATTCTACGCGCTGTGGTCCAGAAAATGGAGGCTGACCGCGCACTGCTGCAGCTGATGGAGGTGTCTTAGCACCCCACGGCCGCGGTAGGTGCTGTGGTGGTGTTTTTCGCCACTGATGCTTCTGTTGGCACTTAAGCTGGAAAGGTTTATCTCCTCCACCGCTGGGCCAAACGTGTGCCCCAGTGTGATGGGGGCGTCTAGAAACAGGGCCTTGTCAGGCTCTTGGACTCTCGCCTGCGAGAGCCAGAGCTGCCTTCTGGCGACCACTAGAGACGAAATACTCCTGCACTGGGCCCAAGCACTTAGCTGGGCTATTTTAACAAGGAATTGGGCGATCAACGCCAATTCCGTTCTCAAAGACGCCGAAAGGTGCTCAGGGAGGTCTTTCGCCAGCGACGCCTGGTAGACTGACAGGAGGCTGGCTACGTTGAACAGTCTGACTGCCTCTGTAGCTGCTGCATATCTCTTCTTCAAATGGAGGCATGCCACACAGTCCTCATGCGGGTCGCTCGCCAGCAATTTAGCCTGGCAGGTGATGCAACGATGAAACCCAGACATCTTGATGATGGGATGCATCGCTGTGTCTTGATTAATGCGCTGAATGTCGAGGTACGTGTACCGAGCGGCGAGGTGTTGAAGTACCGAGCGGCGAACGCAGAAGGTCGAGCGTCGAGGTGCATGTACTGCGTGCGTAGAGTGTTAAGCGCAGAGCGTCGAGGTGTTAATGCACCGAGTGTCGAGCGTGGAAACGTCGAGCATTGAGGTGCGTGCGCTGAGCATCGGAGCACCGGACGTCGAGGTGCGTGCACCGAGCATCAAGGTATTAATGCACTGAGCGTCGAGCGCAGGAGCATCGAGCGTCGAGGTGTGTGCGCCAAATATCGAAGCACCAAGTGTCGAGGTGCGTGCACCGAGCGTCAAGGTATTAATGCACTGAGCGTCGAGGTGCGTGCGCCAAGCTTCGAGGTGCGTGCAGCGAGCGTCGATGTATTAATGCACCGAGCGTCGATCGCGGGAGCGTCGAGGTACGTGTGCCGAGCGTCGAAGCGCTGAGGTGCGTGCACCAAGCGTCGAGGCGTCGATGCAGCAAGCGTCGAATGCGGGAGCGTCGAGCGTTGAACTGCTGACCGTTGAGCGCCAAAGCGCCGAGCGTCAAGGTGCGTGCACCGAGCCCCAAGTGCCGAGGCACTAAGCACAAAGCGGCGAAGCACTGCTCTGAAGCGCCGAGGCGCTGACACTAGAAACACCGAAGTGTGTGTACTGAGAGTAAAGACGCTATGCACTAGACGCCTAAGCGTCAGCTGACCAGCAGAGTGGAGACGCTAAGTGCTGGTACAGTGTCTTTAGTCTAAAAGACAAAGGAGCTGTGTTATACTTACCTGTTGGTAAGGGGCAAGTGAAGTTGTCATTGGTGGTAGTCTTCCTTATGTATTTGAACAACAACTCAGGTAAGACAACCATTAAATGTATTTATCTAAATGCTAGAAGTATCAGAAACAAAATTCTAGAACTTGAAGCTACTGCACTAACAGGTAACTATGATGTGATAGGTGTTACAGAAACTTGTTTATCTGAGAGTGATGGGGACGAATATAATATTTGTGGGTATACACTGTATAGGAAAGACAGGCAGGACAGAAGAGGAGGAGGGGTAGCGCTATACATAAGAAACAGTCTTGAAGCCCAGGTGTTAAACCTGGACAAAGAAAATAAAACCGAATCAATATGGGTCAGAATAACAGACAAAAATTCAAAAGGCATAATAATAGGAGCATGCTATAGACCGCCAGATTCAGACGGTGAGCACAATAATCTGTTATACAATGACATTAGAAATGTATGTAGCAAAGGAGAAGCCATACTAATGGGGGATTTCAACTTCCCCCAAATAAAATGGGAAAACCCGGTGGGTAGCGCGAAGGATGAAATAGAAATGGTGGAAATGACAAATGACTGCTTCCTAACACAATTTGTGAAGGCACCCACTAGAGGGGAGGCATGCCTTGATTTAGTCTTTTCAAATAACGAAGATAGAATAACTAAAACAGAGGTCAGAGAACCACTGGCAAACTCAGACCACAACATGGTCTCATTTGAAGTGTTTTTTAAATCCTCAAAAGTAAAGACTAAAGCTAAGGTTTACAATTTTAGAAAAGCAAACTATGAAGGTATGAAACAGAGACTAACAGAAGTAGATTGGAGTAAAATAGAGAAAACACCCACAGAAGAAGGATGGTTGTTCTTCAAAAACGTAGTACTAGAGGCGCAAAACAATTATATCCCTAAAGTAGACAAATCTAAATGTAAAACTAAATTGCCAAAATGGTTTAATAGATCAATTAAAAAAAATATTCAGCGAAAAAAGGCACTTTACAGAGCATTAAAAAAGGACCAAAAAGAAAGTACACAGAAAGAGTACACAGAACTGCAAATGCAAGTCAAAAAGGAAGTTAGAAAGGCCAAGAGAGAAATAGAAATGAACATTGCTAAGGGAGCTAAAACCAATTCCAAAATGTTTTTCCAATATTACAACAGCAAGAGAACATTCAAAGAGGAGATTAAATGTTTAAGAGATACAAATGGCAAAATCGTAGAGGAAGAAAAAAAAATAGCAAATATGTTAAATGATTACTTTTCACAAGTTTTTACAAAGGAAGATACTGACAACATGCCCCACATGTCATCCAGTTCCTATCCAGTTTTAAATAACTTTAGCATAACTGAGGCAGAAGTGTTAAAGGGACTAGGAGCTCTTAAAATAAACAAATCCCCTGGGCCGGATGAGATCCTCCCAGTAGTACTCAAAGAAATGAAAGAAGTAATTTACAAACCGCTAACCAAGATCATGCAGCAGTCTCTTGACACAGGGGTGGTACCGACAGACTGGAAAATTGCAAACGTAATACCGATCCACAAAAAGGGAAACAAAACTGAACCAGGTAACTACAGACCAGTAAGCCTGACTTCTATTATATGCAAACTTATGGAAACTATAATAAGAGCCAAAATGGAAAATTACCTATATGGTAACAGGGTACTGGGAGACAGTCAACATGGTTTTAGGAAAGGGAGATCGTGCCTAACTAACTTGCTTGATTTTTTTGAGGATGCAACATCGATAATGGATAATTGCAAAGCATATGACATGGTTTATTTAGATTTCCAGAAAGCTTTTGACAAAGTCCCGCACAAAAGATTAATTCTCAAACTGAACGCAGTTGGGATTCAAGGAAACACATGTACATGGATTAGGGAGTGGTTAACATGTAGAAAACAGAAAGTACTGATTAGAGGAAAAACCTCAGAATGGAGTGTGGTAACCAGCGGTGTACCACAGGGATCAGTATTAGGTCCTCTGCTATTCCTAATCTACATTAATGATTTAGATTCTGGTATAGTAAGCAAACTTGTTAAATTTGCAGACGACACAAAAGTAGGAGGAGTGGCAAACACTGTTGCAGCAGCAAAGGTCATTCAAAATGATCTAGACAAGATTCAGAACTGGGCAGACACATGGCAAATGACATTTAATAGAGAAAAGTGTAAGGTACTGCACGCAGGAAATAAAAATGTACATTATAAATATCATATGGGAGATATTGAAATTGGAGAAGGAATCTATGAAAAAGACCTAGGAGTTTTTGTTGACTCAGAAATGTCTTCATCTAGACAATGTGGGGAAGCTATAAAAAAGGCTAACAAGATACTCGGATACATTGTGAAAAGTGTTGAATTTAAATCAAGGGAAGTAATGTTAAAACTGTACAATGCACTAGTAAGACCTCATCTTGAATATTGTGTTGCAGTTCTGGTCACCTCGCTATAAAAAAGATATTGCTGCTCTAGAAAGAGTGCAAAGAAGAGCGACCAGAATTATTCCGGGCTTAAAAGGCATGTCATATGCAGACAGGCTAAAAGAATTGAATCTGTTCAGTCTTGAACAAAGAAGACTACGTGGCGACCTAATTCAAGCATTCAAAATTCTAAAAGGTATTGACAGTGTCGACGCAAGGGACTTTTTCAGCCTGAAAAAAGAAACAAGGACCAGGGGTCACAAATGGAGTTTAGAAAAAGGGGCATTCAGAACAGAAAATAGGAGACACTTTTTTACACAGAGAATTGTGAGGGTCTGGAATCAACTCCCCAGTAATGTTGTTGAAGCTGACACCCTGGGATCCTTCAAGAAGCTGCTTGATGAGATTTTGGGATCAATAAGCTACTAACAACCAAACGAGCAAGATGGGCCGAATGGCCTCCTCTCGTTTGTAAACTTTCTTATGTTCTTATGTTCTTATGTATGGGGAATTTTTTTTTTTTTTTTTGAGGAACTGCAGCTGCACTGAGTGCAGGATATGGTAGTGTAGCTACCGAAGACAGCAACCACTCGGTGGGATGAACAAAAGCCGCGGGTGGTAGTTTGAGAGCGACTGCGAGTAGCAGTCTAACTCCGGGTCTGGCGCGGGGCGAGACCGAGGCTGCAAATTGCGTGGCCTACAGGCGCGCAACGTGTCCTCTAAACTCTATTCGATGCCTGTTAGGGAGTTATAGACAAGCAAAAAACCAAACAAAAATATATATAACAAAATATATGTATATATAAACAATATGAAGGAATAAGGAAGACGAAGGGCTAACATGGAAAGAACTTGATGCTGAGGCAAAGCGTGAAAGGAAAATATATAATATAAAATTGTATATATAGTGCTCAAAGGAGCAAACACAGAAATCAACTCAGAGAAGGGGCGGTAGCCAGCTTCTCAGCTCAAGGCTGTCGAGTACAATCAGTGAAGTAAAATCTCACAGAGAGAACTTACGAACTCAGAGTCCTACAGAGGCTGAAGGTAAAAGAGGAAGAGAGTCTCTGCGCGTTGCGTATAGTAAGCTCCCAGGGGGACGGGCTTGCACGTCAGCTCGCGCGAATGCCTATTGGCGGCTTTACTATAAAGCTCAGCCAATCCCTACTGCCTGACGGCAATATCCCATACCTTGATGGTTATTTTCAAATTGAAAGGGAACTAATGTTAATAAATTAACTGACAAACTAAATTAACTAAATTATGGTAATAATGCAGTAGTGGCTCTAACTGTAATTATGAATACGAGAATACATTCTAACACAATGGTTATTAACACAGCACCACTCCTCACATTAAATACACACGTTAAAAAATGCTGCAGCAATGACAAGTCAGTTTTGAAACAATTGAATAAACTATTTAAATTTCAATTTGATGACCAGGTTTAAAAACATACTGTATCATTTTTTAAACGGTTAGCAGTTGTAATTAGTAATCCCTAGTGCCAGATGGGCACATTGTATTACGTGGCGACCTAATTCAAGCATTTAAAATTCTAAAAGGTATTGACAGTGTCGACCCAAGGGACTTTTTCAGCCTGAAAAAAGAAACAAGGACCAGGGGTCACAAATGGAGTTTAGAAAAAGGGGCATTCAGAACAGAAAATAGGAGACACTTTTTTACACAGAGAATTGTGAGGGTCTGGAATCAACTCCCCAGTAATGTTGTTGAAGCTGACACCCTGGGATCCTTCAAGAAGCTGCTTGATGAGATTCTGGGATCAATAAGCTACTAACAACCAAACGAGCAAGATGGGCCGAATGGCCTCCTCTCGTTTGTAAACTTTCTTATGTTCTTATGTTCTTATTTGTGTATAAAAGACATGTCTGCATTTAGTAGTAGCAGTTTTTGAGAATGGCAAATTCACTTTTTTAAAATGACCAATTTCATTTTTTCCGTTTTTACCAATTTCTTAAGAACTAACAACAATTTGAACATAAATAACGTTTTTACATAAAAAAAATCTATTGATTTTTTTAAAAAAATTTTATTTAGGTCCCTGAGATACTGTAGTTTTCTGGAAAAAAAAAAAAAAAAAAAAAAAAAATTCTTAAAGCAGTCCACTAATAACAATGTACTGTAGGTAAGTCAACAAATAAAGGTGTTTTGAAGAAACAGCTTATCGCTGACATTACAATATATAGACTCATCAAAAATGAGGGGCATCATTACAAAAATATACAATTTTCATAGAATTACAAATGAAATACAATGTTCAGGACACATCTTTTCAATCTGTAATTTATGCTGTACTTTCTGTAAAACTGCTTGCATGTGTTTCTCGTATACCCTGGACAGTTGCCTTAGTTAGGCTTTGGTTTGTTTTTTGCTGTACTATGAACAGATCAATCCCTGTGCTGTCCCACGCAAAGGCATGTTGTGAGCAACTTCCCCAGTGTGGGTGGCAGTGTCACTCAACTGTCTCCTTGGCAACAGGATGCATAAACACACTTGGCTGGAGTGATCAGAGCCAGTGTGCTTGAAGCTATTGTTTTTAATCTTCATTCTGGGCAGTTTCACTCATGCACTGGGTCTTGGAAATGTATTTTGAAAACTAATACACTTCTTTGATATTATGACATGAAAACAGAGCCAACAAAATACTACAGCTTAGTTCATATGATATGCTTCACTCATTATGTAATCACTTACTAATCACGAGAGTATAAATAAACTAGTCACATGCCCTTCCTTAATTGATTCCCATCCCTCCACCTCCCTCAATTGCCACCCCTTTTGTATTTTTCAATCACACAGGGTGGTGGGGAGCTTTCTCAAATTCTTTGATTTGGAAGGGGGGGGGGGTTGTCCTGAACTGCTGAATAATAAAAGGAAAGAACACAGTAGGCACAAATGCACAGAGGCTCATGTGTAAAGCATGACATTCTCTCTGCAGTGGATATACAGTAAGAGGGAGGTCAGGGTTTGATGGACACAAAGCTTGCTCATGGGTTTAGTGTTGGGGATCTCACTCTGAGCTCCAAGCTGATTGATTAAAGAAAGTTGTTAAAGTATCTCTTTAGCATTCTTAATCTGTGATCATTTACATCTGCTAATGTGCAACGATAATCTATCTTAAAAACACACTCACCTCAGCATCGTGAAGCTTGGAAATGTCTGACTGAGTCCCAATGTAGTATTCAATCCCCTGGCGAGCACCGTCCAGAGTAACACCTCTTATCAGAAGGATGAGCAGAACTGCATATGGAAACGTGGCCGTGAAGTACACAACCTGAGAAAGAGAGCTTGTTAAAGCAACTTCCCATCTCCGTAACCTTTCAACTGCAGGGGATACCGGCTCACAGTGCACAGAGGATTTCTCATGAAGTACTGTATCAGGATGGCTGAATAACCCATGAACCCCTCGAGGTCTCAAGCAGGTTGTCGCTAATAATAATAGTAATCTTTATTCAGCTGCAGAGTCACTTACAAGAACGTCTCACCTGAAAGACGGAGGACATTAAGTGATTTGCTCAGGGTTGCACAACGAGTCAGTGGCTGAGCTGGGATTTGAACCGGGGATCTCATGGTTACAAGCCTGTTTCTTTAACCACTGCACCACACAGCCTCCTAAAAACAAAACTGGCCCTCTTCATGTGAAATAACCATAGCACTCCCTAAGCTGACATGGAGAGTATATAAAAATATATGGAAACGAGTATGTTTGATCTCAAAGTGAACAGCTGAATTTGGAGATTTTCTTTCTTCAGATCAAGCTTGGATTACTGTACCATCTAAAATTAATAAGAATCAGATAAAAGCTATTTACATTATACTTTATGGGATTGTTTTCTGTATTGGGTGTTTTCCTCTCAAACAAAGATCAATGTGTGTTCAGAGTAAAACACTTGAGGATCTATAGGTGTCAGTGCTAGTGATGTGTGGTGTACAGTAATGTGCTATGAGCACATTGGGTTAATTCACTAAGCTGTGTCACAACATCAGTGTGTGTCATGCAGATTGCATCCTGGACTAAACTGTGTTGATTGTATCCTACTGTATGACTACTAGTGAGTTCAAAAGTGAACTTTTGAAGAACTCGAAGAGCGTCTCAACATCGATATGGCAATCTTATCCGACTACTGCAAAAAGTGTCGACTCCAACCAAGCATCACATAAACTGTCTCAGCAGTTTTTCACCTGCACAATGCAAGTGCTTCACGGGAACTGAATGTAGTCCTAGATGGTAAATGGCTTAAGTACGATCACTGCCCAATTTACCTCGGTGTTACCTTGGATCGTTCACTGACATTCCACAACCACCTGATAAAGACAGCTGTGAAAGTCCACGCATGAAACAACTTGCTGAGTATGTTGGCCGGCATATCGAGGGGAGCATGAACACCGGTCCTCCGGTCCACAGCCCTTGCTCTCTGCTACTCAACAGCTGAGTACTGTGCCCCAGTCTGGTGTCGCAGTTCACATACAAAGAAAATTGACACTCAGCTGGACTCTGCAATGCGGACTATCTCCGGCACTTTTCGCTCAACTCCGGTCCAGTGGCTACCGGTGCTGAGCAACATCACACCTCCACACATTCGGCGCAAGGAAGCAGTGGTCAATATCATCAACAAGATCCAAGATAACCCGGCACCACGACTTTATCCTCCATCCACCAAAGGTGCGTCTGGAATCTAGACGCCCAGTCTGGCTGTCACTTCCTGACCCTGATTGGTCATCAACAAGATTGGACTTTACTCAATCGCTACCGTATTGGTCACGGTCGGTGTGCAGCGTGTCTTTATGACTGGGGCCTCGTAGACTGCCCACCCTGCTCATGTGGGCAGAAACAGACAATGCTTCACGTTGTGGAGCACTGCCCGCTGACAAGTTTCCTGGGTGGACTCCGTGCTCTACACACAGCTGTTGATTCAGCAGTTGCTTGGCTGTGCAAGAACAGCACATGCTAAAGAAGAAGAAGTGAAACAATAATAGACCTCCATATACAGGTTCAGAAGCAGACTTACTTTCCCAGAAGACTTTATTCCTTTAAACATTGCAACGCCAACTATTGTCCAAGCCAAAAGAAGACAGAGAGCCAGGTGCCAGACGACCTCACCAGTTTCATCCAGTCCACTTGAACGACGTAGAGCCACAATGCTGAAGCAGAAAACAATACAAACTTCTCAGTAATGAGCTTAACTCCTGGCCACATCTGAGTGTGCTATTGGAGGTAAAGTTTCTGATATTAGCACCTGTGGCTCTCCCTGCGGATCCATCAAGGTGTATTACACAGAATAGCTTCACTTACTCCCAGTATTGCTCACTCGGGCTCTGCAGAGATGCAGATGGGATGATGTTCTCTTGTGCACAGATTTCATTGTGTTCCTCTAACCAAGTTGCATTCACTACTTCAAAACTGCCGCCCGCAACTGGCTTTTTGCATAAATCTAGTTTAAAAAAAAAAAAAAAAAAAAAAAAAGATAGAAGTTACAAAAGAGAAGAGCCTAAAATCAGTTTGAATAAAACTGAAACAGACCTCTTAGTAGACAAAGGCAATCTTTTCAAAGTTTACCAGTCTCTTTCAGAACACCTTGTTTACCAGTCTCTTGCAGAGGCCCTTGTTACCAGTTTCTTTCAGAACACTTTGGTCTGCTTTTGTCTTTTCAGTTGCCTGTCTGCCAACCCCGTCCACTTATAAATGTAGTCGGTGGGGATGGCTGAGCTGTCACATGATGTGAATGGAATGAGGATGGCTGTCCAGTCACGGCACTTACAGATTTCTAAACAAGCCCAAAGCTGGGTAGATCACTCAATATTTGGGACAAATGAACCCAGAACCACTCAAATTGCAAACACTACTGAATAAGTAGGAGGGGAATGTAAAACAAAATGCTCTGCTTTCTCCTTAATAAGTAAGTAACTGTGTTGACTGATTTTATTAGATTTTTCTTGCTACAGGGCTAGAAAAGGATGCTGGTGTTTGTCAGGTTCCACAAGTAGTGTCAATGTTTAACATGTCCTCCACTTCAATGCTTCTGCTCAATGTTTATTTAAATGAACCATTAACCTAATGTGGCTGTTTGTATTCAGAATTGCTAACACCTCAGAGTTTCATGCATTTAAATTAGGATGTTTTTTCCATGTATCTACACTGCTAAGGGGAAAAAAAAAATATTGAAACAAAAATAATATATTAAAAATATAAAACTGAAATATCATAATTGGATAAGTCTCCAAGTTAATACTTGGTTGAAGCACCTTTGGCAGCAATTACAGCTGTGAGTCTGCTGGGATAGGTCTCTACCAACTTTGCACACCTAGATTTGACAATATTTGACCATTCTTCTTTATAAAACTGTTCAAGCTCTGTCAAGTTCCTTGGGGAGCATTGATGAACTGCAATCTTGAAGTCATGCCACAAATTTTCAATTGGATTTTTAGTTGGGCTCTGGCTGGGCCACTCAAGGACATTTAGCTTTTTGTTCCTTAGCCACTCCAGTGTAGCTTTGGCTGTGTGCTTTGGGTCATTGTCATGCTGAAAGGTGAACTTCTGTCCCAGTTTCAGCTATCCTGCAGAGGGCAGCAGGTTTTCCTTAAGGACTTTTCTTTACTTTGCTCCATTAATTTTCCCTTCTATCCTGACAAGTGCCCCAGTCCCTGCCAATGAGAAACATCCCCATAACATGATGCTGCCACTACCATGCTTCACAGTAGGGATGGTGTTCTTTGGATGATGCACTAGGTTGGGTTTGCGCCAAACATAACGCTTTGCATTTAGGCCAAAAAGTTCCATTTTAGTTTTGTCAGACCACAAAACTTTTTGCAACATCGTTACAGAATCTACTGAGTGTTTTTTTTACATACTACAAATGGGATTCAAGGTGGGCTTTCTTGGTAATGGCTTCCTTCTTGCCACCCTACCATACAGGCCAGATTTGTGGAGTGCTTGGGATATTGTGTCACATGCACACTTTGACCAGTCTTGGCCATAAAAGCCTGTAGCTCTTGTAAAGTTGCCATTGGACTCTTGGTAGCCTCTCTGATCAGTCTCCTTTTGGTCATCCAGTTTGGAGGGACAGCCTGACCTAGGCAGGGTGTAGGTGGTGCCATACACCTTCCACTTCTTAATAATCGTCTTGACCATGCTACAAGGGATATTCAAAGCCTTTGATATTTTTTTTTATTCCCATCCCCTGATCTGTGCCTTTCAACAACTTTGTCCCAGAGTTCTTTTGAAAGCTCCTGATTTATCCTGAAATCATATGAATCACTATAATTTAACACAGGTGGAGGCCACTTAACTTGATGTGTGATTTTGAAGGCAATTGGTTACACCTGAGCTAATTTAGGATTGCTATTACAAGGCGGGTGGACAATTATCCAACCAAGCTTTTTCAGTTTTCATTTTAATTAATTTTCTACAAATTTCTAGAAAAAAAAAAAAAATTCACTTGGATGTTGTGGAGTAGGATGTGTAGATAGATAAATAAAAAAAACAAACAATTGTAATGCATTTTAATTCCAGGCTATAAGGCAACAAAGGTGAAAATTTTGAAAGGGGGTGTAGGCTTTCTATAGGCTCTCTCTCTCTCTCTCTCTCTCTCTCTCTCTCTCTCTCTCTCTCTCTCTCTCTCTCTCTCGCTCTATATATATATATATATATATATATATATATATATATATATATATATATATATATATGCCCTACGTTTACGGTTTTTCAAGAGAAGTCAATTGGTCACATGGTTCAGCGGCCATACTGGATTTGTCAAAAATATTCAAGCATCTTTTTCTCTGAAATCGTTATACCGATTAAAGCGAAACTTTGCATACATAGCCTTGGCATATTTGTACATATTACCTTGCTAAAGCTCAAAGAAAAATGTGTTTAAAATTACTTTGAGAGTTTAGACAATGTCATAGTTATTATAGAATACACAAATGAACCCATATATGCTCTATTAAAAAATGGCCTTGACTGTGACCTTTGACTTCTCCCTTGAAGTCAAATGCAAAACTAGCTTATAACTCCTTAGAGAGTACAGATAGGATAATAGTTACTATGGAACTCATATAGGAACCCACATGTGCTCTATTGAAAAATTGCCTTGACTGTGACCTCTGACCTCTCCCTAAGGTCAAATGCAACACTAGCGTATAACTCCGTACAGAGTGTAGATAAGGTAATGGTTATTATGGAACACATATATGATCCCACATGTGCTCTTTTCAAAAATTGCCTTGACAGTGACCGTTGACCTCTCCATAAGGTCTAATGCAAAACTAGCTTATAACTCTCCTAAAGGTCAAATAAAAAACTAGCTTATAACTGCTTAGAGAGTGCAGGTAAGGTGCACTATTTAACATACAGTGCTCTCAAAAGTATTCACTCCCCTGGACTTTTCCATATTTTATTGTTTTACAAAATGGAATCAAAATGGATTTAATTAGGAGTTTTTGCCACTGATCAACACAAAAAAAGTTCATAATGTCAAAGTGAAAAATAAAATCTACAAATTGTTCAAAATAAATTACAAATACAAAACAAAAAATAATTGATTGCGTAAGTATTCACCCCCTTTGCTATGACACAACTAAATAAGCTCTGGTGCAACCAATTAAGAATATAAGAACATAAGAAAGTTTACAAACGAGAGGAAGCCATTCGGCCTGTCTTGCTCGTTTGGTTGTTATTAGCTTATTGATCCCAGAATCTCATCAAGCAGCTTCTTGAAGGATCCCAGAGTGTCAGCTTCAACAACATTACTGAGGAGTTAATTCCAGACCCTCACAATTCTCTGTGTAAAAAAGTGCCTCCTATTTTCTGTTCTGAATGCCCCTTTGTCTAATCTCCATTTGTGACCCCTGGTCCTTCTTTCTTTTTTCAGGTCAAAAAAGTCCCTTGGGTCGATATTGTCAATACCTTTTAGAATTTTGAATGCTTGAATTAGGTCACCGCGTAGTCTTCTTTGTTTCAAGACTGAACAGATTCAATTCTTTTAGCCTGTCTGCATATGACATGCCTTTTAAGCCCGGAATAATTCTGGTCACTCTTCTTTGCACTCTTTCTAGAGCTGCAATATCTTTTTTATAGCGAGGTGACCAGGACTGAACACAATATTCAAGATGAGGTCTTACTAGTGCATTGTACAGTTTTAACATTACTTCCCTTGATTTAAATTCAACACTTTTCACAATGTATCCGAGCATCTTGTTAGCCTTTTTTATAGCTTCCCCACATTGTTTAGATGAAGACATTTCTGAGTCAACAAAAACTCCTAGGTCTTTTTCATAGATTCCTTCTCCAATTTCAGTATCTCCCATATGATATTTATAATGTACATTTTTTAATGTACAATTCTTTAGAAGTCACATAATTAGTTGAGTCCACCTGTGTGCAATTAAGGTGTTTCACATGATTTCAGGTTAAATACACCTGTCTCTGGGAGGTCCCACAGTTGGTTAGTACATTTCCTAACAAAAACTACATCATGAAGACGAAGGAACATCCAAAGCAAATCCGGAATAAGGTTCTTCAAAAGCACCAATTAGGGGTAGGATATAAGAACAAAGGCATTGAATATCCCCTGAAGCACATTAAAGTTCATTTATAAGAAATGGAGAGAATATGGCACAACTGTGAATCTGTCTAGAACAGGACGTCCTCAAAAACTGAGTATCTGGAGAGAAGGGCACTAGTCAGGGAGGCCACCAAGCGGCCTATGGCAACTCTAAAGGAGTTACAGTCTTCCACGGCTGAACTGGGAGACACTGTACATATGGCAACAATAGCCCGGGTGCTTCACAAAACTGGCCTTTATGGGAGAGTGGCAAAAGAAAACCATTGTTGAAAAAAACTTACGTCAAATCTCGGCTAGAGGAGTGGAAGAAGATTCTATGGCCTGATGAGACCAAAATAGAGCTTTACGGCCTCAACGCTAAGCGTTATGTTTGGTGCAAGCCTAACACCGCACATCATCCTGAGAACACCATTCCTACTGTGAAGCATGGTGTTGGCAGCATCATGCTATGGGCATGCTTCTCTGTGTCAGGGCCTGGAACGCTCGTGAAGATAGAGGGCAAAATGGATGTAGCAAAATACAGAGCAATCCTGGAGTAAAACCTGCTTAAGTCTGCAAGGGACTTGGGAGAAGATTCATCTTCCAGCAGGACAATGACCCCAAACATACAGCCAAAGCCATACGAAGTGGCTTAAAAACAAAAAGGTCAATGTCCTGGAGTGGCCCAGTCAAAACCCAGACCTCAATCCAATTGAGGTTATGTGTAAAGAGTTGAAAATTGCTGTTCACCAAAGGTCCCCATCCAACTTGATGGAGTTTGAGCAAGAAGAATGGACAAAAATTGTAGTGTCCAGATGTGCAAAGCTGGTAGTGACTTATCCAAATAAACTCATGGCTGTATTTGCTGCAAAAGGTGCCTCAACCAAATATTGACTCAAGGGGGTGAATACTTATGCAATCAATTATTTTCTGTTTTGTATTTGTAAGTAATTTAGAACAATTTGTAGATTTTATTTTTCACTTTGACATTATGGACTTTTTTTGTGTTGATCAGTGGCAAAAACTCTTAATTAAATCAATTTAGATTCCATGTTGTAACACAATAAACTGAGGAAAATCCAAGGGGGGGTGAATACTTTTGAGAGCCACTGTAGATAGGAACAAGAATGCCTCGGAAGCCGTCAAGTTGCTTGTAAGTTCTAGTTAGGCTTCCTAGCCAAAGGCTGGGAAGCCTATTGTTATTGTTAAAGTTTTTTTTAGTTTTTTTTTTTAAATTATTATTATTATTTTTTTTTCTTCTCAAAACTTTAAACTGCTACTGCTTCAAAGCTGTCTGACTGATCAGGTTCTGACTTGGCAGCTAACAAGTTGGACACATAGGCTGTTTGATGCTGAAAAAATTTACTGCTGCATCCTTGCAATTAGCTCCGTGACGCATTTTTTGATAAAACCTTTCAAAATCTTCTTCTTGGGAACCAGTGAAGCGATTAATCTGACACTTGGCAAATATCATAAGCATCCAAATCCGCATCAAGTTTGCGAAGCAGAAGTTGCTGTGATAAATTTTCTTGTCAAAATGGCTGCCACAAACCTTATCGAAACGCACCCCTAACAACAAACTGCTGCTGTTTGAAAACCTTTTATCCAACAAACTCCAAACTTAGTTATCGTCCCAGTAACAATGGGATACAAATATGTGAAAATGGTGATGTTTTATAAAACAAGATGGCCACCACTTATATGTTTACATTTGAAATTTAAACCTATGTCAGTTGACAAACGATTTATTTGACTAACTCCAAACTTCACAAGCATCTTCCCTGATACTGTATCAATACAACTAACTTTTAAAAAAATGTGTTGTCCGGAAACAAAAATGGCTGTTTGACGCATTTTTAGAAACCTTTTGAAATCTTCTTCTTGGGAACCGGTGAAGCGATTGATCTGACACTATGTATATATAATCTGCATCCAAACCCGCATCAACTTTGTGAAGCAGAAGCTTCTGCGATAAATTTTAATGTCGAAATGGCTGCCACAAACTTTAACGAAACGCACCCTTAACAGCAAACTGCTAGTATTTGAACACCATTTGACCAACAAACTCCAAACTTGGTAGTTATCGTCCCAGTAACAATGGGATACAAATACGTGAAAATGATGATTCTTTATAAAACAAGATAGCCGCCAGTTATACGTTTACATTTGAAATTTGAACCTGCATCAGTTGACAAACAATTTACTTGACTAACTCCAAATTTCACAAGCATTATCCTTGACATTGTAGCAATTCAACTGACTTTTTAAAAAATGGTGTTGAACTGAAACCAAAATGGCTGTTTGATGCATTTTTTTTAACTAAACCCGTTTCTTCCTGTAATTGCTTAAGTGTTTGGTACAGGGGCATGGAAGCCGTGAAACTGCCTGGCAGTTCTAGTTATTATTATTAATTATTATTATTATTATTATTATTATTATTATTATTAATACAACGCTTTGGCTACAAAACCAGGCTTTTCAACGAAAACTGTTATTAAGTCAAATAACTTGTTCACCGATTATTATTTTCAGTAAGACTTTGCTAACCAGTCATTGCGAAAATGTTTACGTTTTGTTAAATGCAGTGTTATTAGCCCCCTTATAGGGGCAGATCCAGGGGGGTGGGGGGGGGGGGTGGGGGGTGGGGGGGGGGGGGGGGGGGGGGGGGGGTCAAAACTGTCTTGTTCCCCTATGATACCTATATTGAACATATTGTTAAGGTAAATGATATTTTGGCATTTTTGACTAAAAACCTGTAAAATGACAAAGGGGGGGGGGGGGGGGGGGGGGGGGGGATACCTTTACTACCTTTATTCTGCTTGCTGCACTTCTCATTGGACCAGTCATAGCAGTCAGTCCATGGCAATGGGTTCTGGAAGGATGCAAACAGGTAGTAGATACTGTAGCCGATGATACAGTTGTAGTAGATTGACACTATAGCTGAAACCAGAACCATTGTAATACCCACACCTGTAAGCAATGAAGAACAGGATGAGAAAGAGTACAACTTGGTCTTTATGAATTCATACATATAAAATACAGATTCTTTAGTTATAGTTAACTTGGAGTTCTAGTGCACCAGTGAGTAAATATCAGGTGTGCATTATTCTTATTCTTATTGATGCAATGTAATGGCATTGCTGGGCTTTTGATGGGGTGCTGCATCTCTATGACTGTTAAGTGCCAAGTTTGTGAGGAGGCACACGTATTTTGATGATGTGTAACCAAACAATGTGCACCCCGTAACTTCTGTGGAGTGTATTTACTCTGTTGCAGTATAGAGTCCCTTTCAGCGCTCATGTTTAGAAACAAATCCCCTTTGTCTGGACCCGATAGCTTCGAGAGTGATACTTCCCTTGGCTACTTTACTTTTGTAGAATGTAGAAGGGCATATATTTATACCATTAGACTGGCCATAGAGAATATACTATTAAAGGTTATAATCTTGTGACAAAAGAAAACCTTGCTGTGGATTAAATAGGGATAGAAATGAAATCCAAGGCTGACACGAAATCCAAGGCTCCAATAGACAAACCAGTCTTTGAACTGTGATAACCTGGAGATCCAGCCTGTGACCAGTTGGGACAGAGATACCGTTTTCGGACACTCTAATACGAGATAACTATTCTAGTGTTTGCCTTGGTGTGGGAGTTCGCTGCATGAGACGTCTAAAATCCTAAAGTACTTGTAACCAAATCTCTACCTTAGCCCGATTGATCAATGGAGAAAGAGCTGGATGAACAGTCGACATAAATTGAAGTATATTCAATTTATTGAGCTAGCAGTGCAGGAGTTTGCGGTGGAATATCCCAGACACAACTGGACGAAGAGTGCAAATATTTGTAGAGGAATTACTGTTTTGGCGGAATACGTAAATAGTTAATGACTCTTACTTCTTTCAAAGACATTTCTTTCGTACCCTGAAGTGGAGACGAAACGTGAAGAAGGCAGACCCAGGAACCTGCCTGTCCTTACAAGGAAAAGCTGGAGCAGGCAGCGCAAGTCCTTTTAGTATTCATTAAGTAGTGTTTTAATCCTATTATGAACTTGAGAATAAGCAGACCTTAAAATAAGATTAATGTTTTGTTCCCTTTCAATTCGAAGATGACCACCACCATATACAGTACCGTGAAAAAGTATTTGCCCCGTCTGATTTTCTGCATTTTTGCATATTTTTGACATTGAATGTTATCAGACCTTCAACCAAAATCTTATATTAGATAAAAGGGACCGCGAGTGAACAAATAACACAACATTTTTATACTTATTTCATTTATTTATTAAAGAAATTTATGCAACACCCAGTGCCATTGTGTGAAAAAGTAATCGCCCCCTTAGACTCAATAACTGGTTACGCCACCTTTAGCAGCAATAACTGCAACCAAATGTTTCCTGTAGTTATTGATCAGTCTCTCACAATGCCGTGGAGGAATTTTGCCCCACTCTTTTATGCAGAACTGCTTCAAGTCAGTGACGTTTGTGGATTTTCGAGCATAAACTGCTCGTTTCAGGTCCTGCCACAACATCTCAATGGGGTTAGGTCTGGGCTTTCATTAGGACATTCCAAAACTTTAAATTTCTTGTTCTTCAACCATTCTGATGTAGACTTGCTTATCTGTTTCGGATCATTGTCTTGCTACGCTTCAGCTTATGGACAGATGGCCTGACATTCTCCTGTAGAATTCTCTGATTCAGAGCAGAATTCATGGTTCCTTCGATGATGGCAAGTCGTCGAAGTCCTGAAGCAGCAAAGCACCTGCAAATCAAGACACTACCACCACCATGCTTGACCATTGGTATGAGGTTCTTACTATGGACTGCAGTGTTTGGTTTTTGCCAGACATGACGGGGCCCATGTTGGGCAAAAAAAAAAGCAAAAAGCACTTTTGACTCATTTGTCAATAGAACATTGTTTCAGAACTCTTGAGGATCATCCAGGAGCTTTTTGGCAAACTTCAGATGAGCATTCATGTTATTCTTAGTGAGCAGTGGTTTCTGCCTTGTTATGGTGGTGGAGTCATGAACATTGACCTTAGCTTAGGCAAGAAAGGCCTGCAGATCCCTGGATGTTGTTCTAGGGTTCTTTGTGACTTCCTGGATGATTTTACACCTTGCTTTTGGAGAGATTTTGGCAGGACGGCCACTCCTGGGAAGATTCATTACTGTCCCAAACTTTCTCCATTTGGACAATATGGCTCTGACTGTGGTTTGGTGGAGCCCCAGAACCTTAGAAATGGCTTTGTAACCCTTTCCAGACTGATAGGCATCAAAAACTGTTTTCCAGAGGTCTTCAGGAGTTTCTTTTTATCATGGCATGATGTGCCTCTAGAACATGTGCGCTAACAACTTTACTCTGATGGTAATGGCCAAAGTTAGTCCGATTTATATGGGGCAGGGCTGGCCCAAATCAGGCCTGATTGTTAACTAAAGTATTCAAAAATCTGACACTAATTATCTCTTTAATTGGGTTGAGTTAACTAGGGGGGCAATAACTTTTCCACACCTGAAGATTGCATGTTTGATTACCTTGCACACCAAACAAATGAAAGAAGCACCAAACTTTGGTGTCATTTTTTCTCTCAGACTCCCTCTATATACTACTACAACCCACAAAAAGATCTGACCAAATTCAATAAGAAAAATATGCAAAAATGCAGAAAATCAGACGGGGGGCAAATACTTTTTCACAGCACTAGGTATGGAATATACCTGCCCTTCAGGTAGGTATCACTGAGCTCTCTATACCAGAGCTGCCGATAGGCCCCTTCCTGTGATGACGCACTTGGTCCCACCTACCGACGGAAGATCCTCCTTTTTTTCCTTCTGAAGACGGTACAGTAAAACCGCTGTGTTGAGCTGAGCGTATTGATAGAAAAGAGCTTCTCAAGTCGATTCGAGTCGATTGTATTTCCCCTGCATTTGTGCTGAAAGCTGACTTGCCGCTTTCCTGGAATCAATGACTTAAAAAAGACCAAGTCCTTTATTGCCTTTCTGTCTTTCAGCGGCCTCCCCGCTTGCATGGTATGCCGCTCCTTTTTATCTGCCTGTTGTATGTGAGCGACTCTCTGTGCAGTCATCTGCAAATCTTTCTGAGAGTATACATGTCCTCCTTGGGGCTAGGGTTTGCCGTATTCCCGCTGTTGACAGACCTTCGCAGCTGCATTCTCCTGCATGGGGCTAGGCCTTGCCGCATCCCCACTGTCAAGTAGTTCTGCTGGCACAGACCAGCCGCTAATGTGGTTAGGGCCTTCTACGAAAGGTGTACCCTCCCTCCCTTTGCTATCTTTCCTTGTTTTGCTGTCTGCTTAAACTCACCCACTGCAGCATCTGCCTTGCATTCTCCTAAGTACTGACCAGGTGTGTGTGCGTGGGTTCACCACGTGGTAGGGTAGGCACCTTGCGTAGTGGCCTTCCCGGTACTGCAGTACCGCGGCACGTGCAGAGTCCGTGAGATAGTTCTCCTGAGAGTGCACGTGTTCTCCTCGAGGCTAGGCTTTGCCATATCTCACTGTCGAGTTACCCTTTCAGCCACGTTCTCCTCCACGGGGCTAGGCCTTGCTGCATACTCATTGTTGAGTAGTTCTGCCGGCTACAGGCCCACCACTGCAGTGAGTAGGGCCTTGTACAGAAGGTGTACTTCTCTTCCTCCTCTATCTCGGTGCTCAGGTGCTTAGAGTAGTAACACACGGTGCCAGCTCCTCTATGGTAGTGCACTATAACGTTACACGGAACATGGTGCCCTCAATACTCGGTGTACCTGGTGTACACGTGCTAGTACGCACAGTGCAATACGGTACGCTGTGCACACAGTGCTTGGAACGCACGGTGCAAGCAGTGCACGAGCTGCACGTTGTGCTTGTTGCGTAGCTGCTGCTTTCCTAGCATATACCATATGTACGGCGTGGTACGTGGTGCACAAGGTGCCCACGGTACCTGTCGCACGATACGCAGTATTACTGCTGTAATACTAGTGATTTTTACACTACGTTAAACTTCCAGTGTTTAACGCAACGCAAGCAATGTTTTGGTGCTATGCACAAAGTCAGGCCCATGTCGGGGTCCCATCCCTGTACGGCCTTGTGACAAAGACGGCTGAGACCAGAAGAAACACACAGTACTGTGAGAGGAAATGATAAATGGATGCGTTGCTGTGTGGTTTATCATTATAAAATATAACAGAACAAAAACAGGACATGGCACTGGCAGCCAAAACAAAGAGACAAACAAAAACGAACTACGCAGACAAACACGGTGAGCTGAATTTATGATTTACTTTACACATTATTATTTTATTATTACCTCCGTCTCCAATCCCATTCTCCACTCACCAAACACACAATCTCGAGTGAGTGAAAACATGCTGCTTTTTTGCAGCTGTACTGAGACTCAATTGCTAATCAATCATTCAACTGGAGTCGCACGTGAAGTGCTGTGCAATCCTCATGCCTAAATACAAATACACATTTTAAACACTCATGTTACACAGACCATTTATATCCCATGTACCAATGACTATACACAAACATTAACACACAACATAAAACACAAAATACACACAGGGGTGGGCACTTTGCCACAGGCCTGTAACACTGTCATCCTGCAGGAGGATAAACATATCCTCTGCATGAGGTGCTTGGGCGTTCCTCATGCCACCGCTGCCCTTGAAAGGGACGTGGCATGTAGTGTCTGTCCGGCCCTTCAGCCTCGGCTGAAAGAGCCCTGCTTGGAGAGAGCCAGCAGGGTGAGCTCTGCGTCCTCTACTGCCGGAGCATCAGCGGCTCTGAGTACCCCAGACAGCATATCCCATGACGTTGCCAATGCTCAGGCCTCCTACAGTCGCCTCCCCCCCATCTCCTGGGCTGAGACGGGCGAAGTGTTCTAGGCAGGCGAAGGACATTATGGACCTCAAGGCTCAGCTGGCGCAGGTCTTAGAGCTCCTGACCAAGCAGGTGCCGGCAGCTCAGGCCCCTGTCCAGGGTCCTCTGCAGCTCCAAATTCCATACCCCCCTCCCCTATGGGAGTGCAGGGTGGTTGGGGTGGGTGGCTTTAGCTGGAACAGGAGGATGAGTTTTCCATAGCGGCCTCAGGGGATGGAGCTTCTTTCTCCTCTAATATGCAAGTGGGTGAGACCCTTGCTGAAGAATAGCCTGTCTCCGAGAGTGTCTCAGAGACCGGTTCCACCCCATTGTCCAGCTCGGTCTCTGCACTCTTGGGATATGCTGCAGCCTTTCTGCAGGTCCCCTGGACGCCAGTGACAGAACCGCACAGGTCCGTTTTTCGGACACAAATGCTGGCTCCTCACCCTCAGAGTTTCCCGGCCTTCCCAGATTTTATGGAGGTAGTACGCTCCTCTTGGGATCGCCCGGCTTTGGGTCCTAGTTTACTTAAACAGGCCACACCGCTCGCCTCCTTGGAAGGCACAGATAAGCTCGGCCTGGTGGGGTTTCCTCCGGTAGACTCCACCATCACAGCCCTGGTTAAGGCCCTGCCTTTGGGTGGTCTGGCTAGAGACCCGGCCTGCCTGAACCCTCAATGTAGGGTGACGGAGGCGCATCTGAAGTGAGCTTACGCAGCAAAAGTGCAGGCAACTCGGTTAACCAATAAGTCAAGTCTGCTTACTGCATATTTGGATGGTGCACAGTGTGGGGTCCAGCTCCCCGAGCCGGTGGCCTCCGAGTCTCCTGTCCAGTACATTGCTGCAGGTCTCCGGTCTCCTGAGCTAGCTTGGTGATGTGGATAAGGCTGCGCTACTTGACGTGCCCATAACCTCAGGGCACACTTTGGGCCAGCTGTGGAGGAGATACTACAAAGGTCTCACCAGGAACACAAAGCATAGGGTGGATTGAGCCGCTGGTGAGCTCCCCAGACTCAAACTGCCACTAAAACAACAAAACCGAGTCAGAGGAGGCATTTTCAGGGCCAGCACCCTAAACACTCACTCCAAACTACCCAGCCCAAGCCTCAGCAGCTCAGCCAGGGCCCCTGAAGGCTGGCGGCCTCAAATCCCATTTTTGGCACAACAGCTAGTACTGGTACGTTTGCAGCTGAGACTCCTGGGTGCTCTCCACCGTGCAAAAGGGCTATGCGCTATAGTTCCGCTTGGGACCTCCTCCCTTCCCCGAAATACTTTAGTGACAGACCCTCTACACGCCTCGGTACTTCAGAAAGAAATGGCTGCCTTGCTGTGCAAGCAAGCTATTTGTCTCATAGACCCCATCTCCCATTGAGTACTACTCAAGGTACTTTCTGGTACCCAAGAGACTGTAGCTTTCACCCCATTTTAGACTTCAGTCTCCTGAATGGGTTCTTAAAGGAAAGGAAGTCCCGAATGTTGACACACTGTCACATCCTCCAGTCTATCCGACCAGGTGACTGGTTCACCACCGTGGACTTGCGGGATGCATATTTTCATGTTCCCATTTGTCCAGAGCACAGAAAGTACCTGCGCTTTTCCTTTCTATCAAGCGAGTACAAGTTTGTTATGCTGCCATTCGGCCTCACCCTGGGTTTTCAAAGTACGTGGACACTATCCTGGCTCCCGTCTAGCTGCAGGGTATCAGAGTAATAAACTCTCGACGACTGGTTGATCTGTTCCCAGTCGCGAGAGGGAGCATTGGCCCACGTGGCAGTTGTAACGGAGCATCTGGTCAGGCTGGGCCTCACCATAAACGTTACAAAGAGTCGGCTTACAGCAGTGCAGCGCACAGCGTACCTGGGGCCCAGCTGGACTCCACTATGCATGCATACCTGTCGGACGACAGAGTTGCAGCTATCCAGGGTTGCCTCTCCTTGTTTCAACAGGGATCGCAGGTCACCCTCAGATTGTGCCAGAAACTAATGGGTCTGATGGTTGCAGCCATCTCAGCCATTCAGCTGGGTTTACTTCACATGCACCCACTACAAGCATGTCTCAATACTGAAAAAATGTTTCACCTCAATGACAAACGTGACAGACACCGTCGGCTGACTGTGTCTTATGCGTGCTCAGCAGCCCTACGCTGGTGGAGGGTTCCCTCTCATCTGCGCAAAGGTGTGCAAATGGGAGTAGTACTAAACCTCGAAGTGGTGACGACAGACGCGTCCAACCTGGGTTGGGGAGCGGTCTGGGAAGGCAGATGAGTACACGAATCTTGGTTGGACCACTGGAAATCCCTGCACATAAACATGCTGGAGTTGCAAGCGGTATTCCTTGCTCTCCATCAGTTTCTCCCAGTGCTGAGCGGCACACATGTGCTGATCTGGATGTACAGCACAACAGTGGTTGCGTATGTCAACCACCAGATGGGCCTGTGGTCCCCGGGGTTGCATCGCATAGCTTTCAAGCTACTGATATGGACAGGAATCTGCTGTCTCTACGGGCGATGCACATTCCCGGCGCAGTGAATTGGGCAGCGGACCTCCTCTCCAGGAGCAGCCCGCAACCGTTTGAGTGAGTAACTCCACCCTTAGCGCATGAATGGCCCAAAACGATTTTATACTCTTTCCTGCCTATACCGCTTTTCTAGAAAAAGTCCAGTTGGAGAGGGTGTCATTTCTCTAAGTGGCTCCCAAGTGACCCAGGAGAATATGGTTTTCGACCCTGTGCCAGCTGTTGCACGGCCAGCCCTGGGAGATTCCACTTCGTTTGGATCTCCTCAGTCAGGCGAAAGGCTCTCTTTGGCACCCAGAACCAGGCAGGTTCTAGTTATGGATCTGGATGCTCCTGCATGTGTATTTGGGAAGATGATAGTAGGGTGTCGCTGCGCGCCAACCCCACTTTCCTTCCCAAGGTGATCACAGCCTTCCACATCAACCAATCGGTGGAACTGGAGTCTTTTCATCCCCCTCCATTTGCTTCTACGGAGGATGAGAAATTGCATTTCCTCTGCCCAGTGCGGGTATTGAGATGCTATGTGCATAGGACAAGAGCTATGTGTCAATCTGACCAGATCTTTGTCTGTCATGGGACACAGACCCTAGGACCCTTTTTTGTTTGGTTATTTGTTTAAACATCATTATTTTTGCCCTTGTGCCTTTTTATTTTGTGTTTATTTATAATAAAAGTATATATTTTTTGAACTGCAGTCTGTCTCTGGGCCTCTATCCACTCGCTAGCCTGCCACATTTAGGTTACCTATTGTAACCTTGGTTCCCTGAAAGAGAAGACAACCACTACCCACGAGGTCGCTTCAGTCGCCCTCACGGGTTTGATGGAAAAAGAGGAGGATCTTCCTGTGAGTGATGGTTTTATTTCCTCATTTAGGCGGGACCGAGTGCATCATCACAGGAAGGGGCCTATAAGCAGCTCTGGTATAGAGAGATCAGTGATACCTACCCGAAGGGCAGGAATATCCCACACCTATCTAGAGGTGGTCGTCTTCTCTTTCAGGGAACCATGGTTATGGTAGGTAACCTAATGTTTTAAGTGGAATGTAAGAAAAATATTATTGCTTTCAATTCATGCTTTGAGTTAATGAACACTGTAATATTTGTTTGTATGTGATTTATACAAATTGATGTGAGTTTCATAAGGCAGTTATCATTCTGCATTTAGAAGCTAGAATCCAAATTTAGTTGTCTTGATAATAGATAATTCTCGATAGGTTTTCATGGACACAAAGGGCGTCTTTATCTCGCAAGAGTGAGAATTGCCTTCTGAACCAAAACTGTATATATGAGACTGATTTAACGATGCTTTGATTACCAAATATTAACCAAAGTGAATATTTGTGTTACTAACGATACCCCTGTTAAGACTAAACCTTCGTCTTAAATAGCTGTCAGGAAATGAAGTTGTAGCCTTAAGGGAATCTCCCATAGATTGCGTTGAATTGCTAATCGTTAATCAACCAGTGGGAGTGGGGGGTGTTGTTGTTTGAACCTTATTTTCTGTACTGTTTATCTCAGTTTAGTTGTTGCTCCTTTAATTTTTCCTTTATTTAGTGCTATTTCTAATAAAACTGTTCCTTTGTAGTCACTAGAAACGCTGTCTAGTATGATTATTTTGATAAAGGTCGGGTTCTACATGATTTGAATTCAAAACAAAGGATTCAATTATTACAATTTAAAGTAGTCCAAATACAAATATGCCTTGCACATTACAATATGTATTCTTTATTTTTGCAAATATTTGTTGCTGTGAATATGAGACATCTGCAAGATTAAGGTGCTGCAGAGATGTCCTATTTTACAGAAGTTTCAGTCACCCTGGTCAAGTCAGCAAATCTGAATGAATTTGATTGTAGGGCTGGTATTAGGTGTCCAACTCCCCTGAAGGAATTAGAGGTATGTCATTACTGAGGATGGCCACAAATCTTGCAGTAGACCAATATTTATCCCTGTGCTTTTTACTGGGGGTGAATCATCTTCTGCCAAAGCCAGGTGCAGATTATAATGAAAGCAGGTACTAATGTATAATTTGGGGATTTAAGGTTGGTTTACAGTGGTTTCTGCTTCAACACTAAACCACACCATGAGAAGGCTCTTTCAGGTTAATGAGAAATGACATGTTTAAGCAGCTGCTGACCTTGCAGAATGGGTACAGATTTCCACAGTGACACAGGTCCTAGGCTGGCAAACTGCCCAAAGGAGCACTCCAAGAAAAACAGAGGCAGTCCGGCAAAGGTCAGCATGATGATGTAGGGAATGAGAAAGGCACCTGGAAGTGAAGTAACAAAGAACACAGTAAGACTTTGCACCATTAAAATCATCTCTTTGGTGCTAGAAAACTGTAGGGACCCTATTATAACCCCTTGGCTAAACAAAGACATTCACATGGCACTTCAAAATCTGTCCTCTTAATCAGTAAACTATGCATGTTAATCCTTCAAATGTGTTCATAATGATAGCAACTATGTTTATGAGTATAAGGTACAGTGTTGAGATACAGTTTGTGAACCCCTTAGGATTTTTACATATTTCACAAATTTCAAACCTAAAATGTTATTAGATCTTAATCTAAGTCCTAATAATAGATAAAGATAACCTGATTAAACAAATTACACAAAAACATGATACTTTTTCAACATTTATTTATCCACAAATGATTCAATATTCAATATCCATGTGTGAAGAAGTATGTGATCCTTTAGATTTAGTAACTTGTGGCACCCCCTTGAGCAGCAATGACTTCAACTAAGTGTTTCCAGTCTTTCACATCGGCTTTGAGGAATTTTGGCCCATTCTTCCTTATAGAACTCCTTCAACTCGGTGACATTTGAGGGATTCCTTGCATGGACAGCTCGCTTCAAGTCCTGCCACAACATTTCAAGCCATTCTAAAACGCAGAATTTCTTCTTCTGCAGCCATTCTATTGTAGATCTGTTTGTATGTTTAGAATCATTGTCTTGCTGCATGACTCACTTTCGGTTCAGCTTCAGTTCACGGACAGATGGCCTGACATTCTCCACTAGAATCTTCTGATACAATGCAGAATTCATGATTGTGTCAATGATGGCAAGCTGTCCAGGTCCTGAGGCAGCAAAGCAGCCCCAAACCATCACATTCCCACCACCATGCTTGATGGTTAGGATGAGGTTCTTCTGTTTGAACGCAGTGTTTGGTTTTCACCAAACATAAAATTTCTCATTGAGACCAAAAAGTTCTACCTTTGACTCATCTGTCCAGAGAACATTGTTCCAGAAGTCTTGTGGATCATCTATGTGCTCTTTGGCGAACAGACGGACAGCAATATTTTTTTTAGGAGCAGTGGTTTCCTGCTAGCTATCCTTCCATGAACACCATTCTTGTTCAGTCTTCTTCTGATAGTTGAGTCATGAACACTCACATTAGCCAAGGCAAGAGTGGCCTGCAGATCATTGGATGTTATTCTGGGGTTCTTCGTTACTTCCTTGATGATTTTCCGGTTAGTTCTTGGAGAAATTTTGGTAGGACGACCGCTCCTGGGAAGAGTGGCTGTGGTCTTGAACTTTCTCTATTTATAGACTTGTAATCTGTCTAACAGTGGATTGGTGGAGCCCCAAATCCTTAGAAATGGTTTTATAACCTTTCTAGACTGATGAGCATCAATAACTGTTTTTCTAAGGTCCTCAGAGATTTATTTTAATCGTGGCATGATGTGTTTCCACACACCTGTCTAGTGAAGATCAAACTCACAAAGTTTTTGATCTTTATATAGGGTGGGGCCTCCCAAATTCACCCCTGAAGATCTACCTAATTATTTAAACATCTGATTCTAATTATCCCCTTAATTGATTTGATAAAACCAAGGGCTCACTTACTTTTTCACATACCCTGAATCTTAATTACTAATTGTATGTCTCATTTATACATCATTTTGTTTCAAAAGACATGGAATTGGTTAATATAAATATTCTTAACTAACCTGCTTGATTCTTTTTAAGATGCAACATTGATAATGGCTAATTGCAAAGCATATGACATGGTCTATTTAGATTTCCAGAAAGCTTTTGACAAAGTCCCGCACACAAGATTAATTCTCAAACTGAACGCAGTAAGGATTCAAGGAAACACATGTACATGGATTAGGGAGTGGTTAACATGTAGAAAACAAAAAGTACTGATTAGATGAGAAACCTCAGAATGGAGTGAGGTAACCAGTGGATTAGGGTATTAGGTCCTCTGCTATTCCTAATCTACATTAATGATTTAGATTCTGGTATAGTAAGCAAACTTGTTAAATTCGCAGACGACACAAAAATAGGAGGAGTGGCAAACACTGTTGCAGCAGCAAAGGTCATTCAAAATGATCTAGACAAGATGATATCCAGGAATAATACTTCTAAATGTATTTATGAAAAACAGCATTTTAGCACATGTTGCCCTACTTCACCATGCAGCTATGCCTTCCTACACTCTGCTATGCTTTCAATGAATAACAAATCATCATATTCTGTGTTTTAAATACAGTAAGGGGCATACATTAGTTACTTATTTCAGCTGCATATGACATGCAAGCGTGAACTATGAAAGTAGATATCCTTCCACTACAGTTATCAAATTAACAGGCCATTGTGTTTGCAAAAAGTAAAAATAGAATTAAAGGAGTGATGACTCCAAACTAAAAAGCATTAAAGGAGTAATGACTTGTTACTGTGCCACTGTGACCTGGCTGCAGGTGTTCTCTCAAAGACTGTATTATGGAGCAGCATGTACTTGCAGCCTTGGGTCACTGCCTACAGGCTTAAGTACCGGTAGGCCTCTGTAAAACAATCCTGAAAGAGAAGAGTTTTTGTTTCGATTGCCAGGTATTTGGAATAGGAGTTTAGAGGACAATGTATCCTCGGTGAAAATACTGCACACCTGGTTTTGGGAAAGCAGTACCACAAAGTAAAAATGTAGCCCCTGCTGCTAAAATGCATAATTGAACTTTAAAACATTAAAATGCTGTAAAAGATTAAGGTCTGTTAACTTTTCAAGTCAAGTGCAAGTCAAATATATAAACCTCATGCTTTGAGAATTACTGTAGGCACAAGTATGGTGGACCAGTGCTTACTAATTGTTAGAGCAATTCTACCACATACAATCTGAATCATTACACTGATGAAGGGCCTAGTCGAAACATTTAACTACTTGACACAATGGGATCTATTCAATTGGTCTGAACAGTGGCAGATCAATACATATTTTATATATACATGTATATGCAGTATATGTTTACCATCAGGACCAAACCTGTTATTCTACTTACATCTATTTACCAAAAAAAAAAAAATTATAATAATAATAATTATTGCATTAGATTCAGACACACTATTAGAGACGTCGTCCTTCTCTCAGGATTTGAACAACAGTGGTATTTAGATCCTAGTCCTATTAGTTTTACCTTAAACCTTACCTTTACTGTACTTCCTCCTACAAGACTTAAGTCACATTAGACTTAAGTGAGTGTGGACTCCAATGAGAAACTGGGATATTATGTCACATGTTTAGTAAATTGCTCTAAATGAAAAGCACAGGTTAGAGACAGTGTTAATACCTCCTCCGTTCTTGTAAGCCAGGTATGGGAATCTCCATACATTTCCCAGACCCACCGCGTAGCCAATCATGGACAGCAAGTAGTCTGTTTTTCTGGCCCAGTTCCCTCTGTCAGAATTCTCATCGTTCACTCCAACACGGGGGTCCTGAGGAGCCTCAGACACTTCATCCTGGTCCTTACATAGATTCATATATAATATTAGAAACCTCACAGCTCTCATCCACCTATCAGTAAGCACAATTAAAGGGTACTACCACATGGTAGATGACCAAGGATCAATCAAAATAAAAAAGCAAAACAATGAAAAAGTCAATTAACCTGTAAATCAGAGACTTAAAAATGCCCATAAGACATAATTAAATTCTTATAAAAGTGTCCCATATTAATAGTAAAATCATTGCAATGTGTGACAAAGCATAGCAAATGTATGGTTAAGCACATTTAATAACTGTAAAGCCCAGAGAGGCACAATGTGCCTCTAGTGTGCTGACAACTTCACTCTGATGGTAAAGGCCAAAGTTAGTCAGATTTATAATCAGGCCTGATTGTTAACCAAAGTATTCAAACAGCTGACCCTAATTATCTCTTTAATTGGGTTGAGTTAACTTGGGGGGCAATAATTTTTTCACACTTCAAGATTGATTACCTTGCACACCAAACAAATGAAAGAAGCACCAAATTGTGGTGTAATTTTTTCTATCAGACTCCCTCTATATACTACTACAACCCACAAAAAGATCTGAACAAATTCAATGTGAAAAATGTGCAAAAATGCAGAAAATCAGACAGGGGGCAAATACTTTTTCATGGCACTGTATATGCCGGCAGCTTTGGTCAGTCTGTGTAGTGTGTGTAGTGACAGAGGCTAAGGGTTAGCTTGAAGCCCTGTTAAGCCTAGCTTGCTGTGAATATGAACCTGTGAAAGGTTTTATTTTTTTGTTCAAGTACTGTATATGTAAATAGTTTCTTTTTTCTTCTTGTTCTTAATAAATAATCTTGTGTTGCACTTCTGTTCTTGCCTGCTGTTCTTCCTCAGCTAGACAGTAATGCCCTCTAGCCAGCATTCTACTGCTTAGGTAAACAATGCCTACACGTCTCTGTAACTTATCAACAACTGGATCAATGACCCTACCCTATCACTGTTTTATTTCTGGAACCTCTGTATTTTCAAAAGTACTGCATAACAGAACAACAACAACTTTGTTGATGATAATGACTGAAAGTTTTTGGTGAAATAAATGTTTTGGTGAAATACATTCTTTCTCTCTCTCTCTATATATATATATATATATATATATATATATATATATATATATATATATATATATATATATATATATATTTTTCTCAGTCAAGAACACATCTACCTATTAAACAGTTAATTGCTTATAATGCTTAACAATGTTTTTAAGTGTATACTAATCTCATTGTACAACATTATGTGAACATCACAGGATAAATGTGCAGCTTGCTGTACATTTTCCATGCTATATCATGCTTTTTGTGGTTTAAAATTGCTAATCTGGATTTGTACTGTGCTTTACTGCCCTGTGGTCACCTGTGCTTTATTTTACTGTCCTGTCATTACCTGTGATTTAGCATGTTTTCACTGTGCTTCACGACACTTAATGTATAATGATGCAATATACCATATACCTATTCGGAATACTAAAAAAAAAACTGCTTTGAAAAGTTACAACTGGAGAAAAATACTTCAACCCTTTTAAACAAAGAAAACCATCTTACCTTTTCATTCTCACTATTTACTGCAGGATTTCCTAAATGCAGATTCTTTAGAGCAGAAAATATATTGTCGTCCATTCTTCTTCAGCGCTCAGGTGGAAGTGTGGCAGACACAGGTGAGCTCGGCACAGACAGTCCTGTGAGTCTGCCACTTGTCTCCCCTTTTATGCAGGTAACCACCCACTTCAGGACTACTTAATGGAGCAGATTGTTTGTACTGGGAAAAGTGTGCAAAATGACATCACTTATCAGATGCCTCAAAGTATGCAACAGGTCACATTGGACAATGATGTTTATAACCCAAAACCTGGAATAAAAACTAATATATTTTAAGTGCATTTTTTACTAAAGGAATGTAAAAAGGCTGGTAAACTTAGATACATTTTTATGAAATACACTGAATAGACTTAAAAAGACAGCTACCATGTCATACTTGTGTACACATTTCAATTCAGTAATTTGCTTTCTAAATGATTGAATCATTTCTTTATGTCGTCAACAAAAAAAGACACCAGCCACATCAGAGACCAGAAATATTTTTGCTTAAGACTGCTGTGTCTGGTAGAAGGGGACATTTCACCTGTCTGTTGTTATTTTTACATTTATTTATTAATGTTTTTATTTTGTTTGATAAATCACTGATGGTAGAAATAGAATGTCTTTAAAAGATGGACATACAAAAATGAAATATTCTACAATTTCGCATTTACTGTTTTTCAGCTAAGTGTTTAAATGCATTTGTTATTTAATAACAACAAATCTTGTGAAACAGTGCAATTTTTTCTGTGTAATGTTGCAATATTATGTTTAATTATGACTGTGGCAATGTTGCCCCACCCCTGGGTGTATTTCTGTGTTGTATGTTGTGTGTAGTGTATTAATGTTGGTGTATAGTCATTGGTACACGGGATGTAATATGGGGTATGCGCACAAGTGTTTAAAATGTATATTGTATTTAGGCAAGAGGACTGCACAGCACTTCTCGTGCAGGTAAAATGTAGTAATATGTGAGCACAGGGAATTGCACTTATTAATTCACGTGCAGTTGTACCGAGACTCCAATTGAATGATTAATTAGCAATCCAGTCTTGGTACAGCTGCATAAAAGCAGCATGTTTTCACTCACTCTGGGTTGTGTGTTCGGTGAGTGGAGAACGGGATTGGAGACGGAGGTAATAGTAATTATAATAGCAGCTCACCGTGTTTGTCTGTATAGTTCGTTTGGTTTGTCTTGTTGTTTTGGCTGCCAGTGCTGTGTCCTGTGTTTTGTTTGTCTTTACAACCTTTTATTTTCTGTCTGTTCAATTACTAAATACTGAGCAAAAACAATCGCTCAGCTTCACCAAACTCCACCTCTCTGTTTATTCTGTGCTGGTTCCTGGTTCTGGTCTGACGTCACCCGCTGCAGCCGTCTTTATGACAGTGACATATCTTGAAATACCTATTTTTAGACTGTGAAATAATTTTTTTTTTTTTTTTTTTTTTTACCTTGAAAAACTACAGCCTTAACGATAAGATCACTTCCTTTAGTCTGAGAGTGGACTTTCCAGGGTAGGTCCTAGAGATTCATAATATCATGACAGCGCCTTCACTGACATGTCCGTAACATTCGACTGCTACAGAATCACACTGGCTAGATGTACAGCACTGTAGATTATTTGTGCAGTCTAGCGTAACCTTTTGTTTTTATGTGGTGGTGGTGCGAACACAAATGATCCTGTGAAGGGCTGAGGGCTGTTACTGTTACTTTTACATTTTTTTTTTTTTTGAATTTAGAAATGTTCAGTATTGATTTACCATATTCATTTATTTACTTTTTTTTGCCTTCTCCAGGGCCAGTTCGGGGCAGTGGGCCCTAAAGAAAAGTTCCCAGCCTCCCCATCCTCTGTGGGCCTGCACATCGCTTTATCAAAAGAGCTTCCCTACCTGATCTGCTTTCCTCTTTTCATTCTTTTCCACCACTTTCTTTCATTTCCGGTTTTGCAACTCTGCAGCATGCTGTTTCTGCATGATACTTTGTCATGTTGGTTTGTTTGTTTGTGATTTGCCTCATAGTCAGTACCTTTTGTTTCTCTGGGTGGGCACACACTGGGTTCAGGTTGACTGAGTGTACCTTACCTGCGGTAACATCAAGTCATAACAGAATATAACATAGATGTGTTGCTATAGGTGGCAATTGCAGGTGTGTTATTACCTCAGCCCTTTGGATTAACTAGGCTGCAGTCATGTTCAAATTTAAATCTCTAGTCACATGGCATAATGAAATAGTATGACCTCATACACTGACTCAATTTTTCTGCCACAAAAACCAAGTAGTTCCATCAAAACTTGAATCAGTCAACCCCAGACCAAAACACTGCAAGAAAGCAACAACAATACCACATCCAATAACAGAGAGCCCATCTGTAAATAACAAAAATAGTACCTGTGGCAGAGCAAGAGCCCTGCCTGTAAATAATGTGGGGTTATGTGTTTTGGTGGTGGTTGACAGGGATGGGTTCATTCCTGAAAAGGTGGGTTTAGTGGTTGTTTCACATATATATAATTGGGTAATTGTTTTATTAATTTAATTAATGACATCTTCTAAAAATTCAGGCTGGTGTATTAAAGCAGGGCAATATGTTTAGTCTGCGTCTGCACTAAGGCTAAGGCCAGAAGGAAGCTTGGGGGGACAGGGACAGGGACGGGGACAAGGAATGGGGACGGGTAGTGGGACGGGGGGAATGGGGGGAAAGACAGACAGACCTGAAAATCTGAAAGGTATTGTAATACTTGAATAAGTATGTGTATTGGTGACCCGTAAACAGTTTAGCTGTCCGATGATAGTTAAAACTTGAAAATTTTAACCCTTTGCGGTCTTATGTTGGACCAGGTACGACATTACAATTTTCCCTTTCCAATCCGATGTCAGACCCTGTCCGACATCATCAAAAAGATATAAAGCACAGGTCTCTAGTCGTTTTTTCTCCGAAAAAATCTGAG
This sequence comes from Polyodon spathula, assembly GCF_017654505.1. Lineage (NCBI taxonomy): Eukaryota > Metazoa > Chordata > Actinopteri > Acipenseriformes > Polyodontidae > Polyodon > Polyodon spathula. The sequence continues at coordinate 16,630,332 of NC_054553.1, forward strand.
AAAACCTTTTAATGGCTGCATGAGACCGACTGGAGCCGAATGAAACCGAAAAAAGGGGCCCTATGCATTACAGAGATAACACAGACATAACAAGGAGGTAGCTGCTTCTGCTTCCAGCACTCAAAGAATATCACAGACATTTGAAGAGCTTTTTGAGATGTTATAGTAATAAAATAATGACTTGAATCACATTATTGAGGAGTTTGGTGAAAAAACGAGTGATCAGGAGGGGATTTATCAGTATGCATGTCTATAAAGAGGTATGTAAAAAATATAGCTAACAAGGGGTGGGGCTTGTCTTGGACTGCAAAGGGTTAAACCTGTTTTACTCAGCACATGTAAGATACACAGCTTGTGTGAAAATAAATTGGACTTGACGTGCCTAAATAAATGGACTGCAAGGGTTAAATTAGCACTCTAAAAGGTGTTTTGTGTTTGAAATAAACATACAGGCCTGCCATGTTAAAACCTACCTGTTTTTGTGAAGAGATATTCCTTATACACAAAAAGGCAAGTGAAGACGGAAGATGTGGCAAGCATACACCGTTTTGTCAAACACCATTATACCAGAAAAATATTTCCCACTTCAGATATCCTCAAATCTCCAATCCTCCACTATCCCATAATCTCCAATACTCCCCTATCCCCTAATCTTTCAAACGTCCACTATCTGCTAATCTTTCAATCCTCCTCTATTTCTAATCTTACAATCATCCCATATCCCCCAATATTTAAATCCTTCTGTGGCAGGCTGGTGAGTGGAAAGAGGCCCAGAGACAGACTGCAGTTCCAAAAAAACTAATTTTATTATAAAAAAAAAAACACAAAAATAAAGTGCACAAGAGCAAAACAAAGATCTTTAGGTACAAATAAAGCAAAAACAAAACTTGCAAAAAAAAAATAAGGTTTCCAGGCTGGGCAATGCCTTCACTGGATTCAAAACTTTCAAACTAACATACAACCACAAACACCAACCTGCTTCCTCAACTCCGTCCCCCAAATGAGAAGCAGAGGCCTCCTTTTATGTCAGGTGGCTGGGCGCTGATTGATCATTAATTAAACTAATCATCTAATCAACCCCAGCCACCTGAACACAATGAACCCAGGCAGGTAGGAGAATTTAATCCCATCCCTGCCAATTTCTAAAGAGCAGAGCTGTGCTCTGCCACACAGCTCCCCCCATGTACAACGTACACCGGCCACAATCGGCCAACTCCCCCCCCACCCCCAAGAGTCCAATTATGTCCCTTGGGTGGGCTATTTTGGTTGGTGGTGGTGGGCAGGGTTGATGTCGGCGCCCCCAAGCCTTCTTTGGTTGAGGGGGCCCCGAATCTGCAAGGTAGTATGGCGACGGCGGCCCGGCTCCCTCTGGTGGAGTAGGCGGCAGTGGACCCTCGGGAGATGACGGCAGCACCTCCTCCCTCTCTGGCTCTGGGAGCGACGGCAGCTCCTCCTCCCTCTCTGGCTCTGGGAGCGACGGCAGCTCACCCCTCTCTGGCTCTCTGGAAGGCGGCTCACCTCTCTCTGGCTTTCGAGAAGGCAGCTCACCTCTCTCTGGCTCTCGGGAAGGCGGCTCACCCCTCTTTATTGGAGTCACCGGGGCATCTCCCATTTCTACCGCCAGGTAATTAACCACCATGAGGGAAACCTCTGGGAAGGACGTCGGGTGGTGTTGTTCCTCCCATTGTTCCCACCTCTCCTCATCTCGACGCCACAGCGTGTTGATAACTATGGGGAGATCGTGGACGAGGTCTGCCTCAGGGTGCATCAACCAGTCCCAGATCTCCTGGGATGGTGGTGAAGGTGGTGGTGCTGGAGGTAGTGGGGTGGCTCCTGATGCCTGGGGTGAACACTGCACCTCTTCCTGGGCCTGGTTGTAGGGGCCTCCTGCCCAGTTGTGGCCGTCCTCCTCACACCGACCACACCAGTTTGCCAGTGGCATATCTGGGCAGGACCGCCAACGATGGTCCTCCTTCTCACACCAGGAACACCAGGGGAAGAGGCTGGCCGGGTCCTCCAGCGGTGGCTGCAGCAGCTTACATTTCTTCAGCTGCTGCTTTTCCTGCCTTTGCCACTGTCTGCTCTTCTTTCCCATGTTTTTAAAAAAAATAATAATTATCCCAAAAATTCCACAAAACAAAAAAAAATACTGCTCTGAGTCTCTAGGTGGCGCTGTCCCACCTCTGACACCAAATGTAGCAGGCTGGCGAGTGGAAAGGTTAATTACCTCATGGTGGTTAATTACCTGGCGGTAGATATGGGAGATGCCCCGGTCACTCCAATAAAGCCACCTTCCCAAGAGCCAGAGAGGGATGAGCCACCTTCCAGAGAGGGGTCAGCCGCCTTCCCGAGAGCCAGAGAGGGAGGAGGAGCCGCCGCTCCCAGAGCCAGAGAGGGAGGAGGAGCTGCGGCCGCTCCCAGAGCCAGAGAAGGAGGAGCCGCCGCTCTCAGAGCCCGAGAGGGAGGAGCCGCCGCTGTCATAGCCCAGAGGGGAGGAGCTATGGCCCAAGGATGCCTGCCTTGCACCGCCCAGGGATACCACACCCGCTCCGTTCAGGGATGACACATTCGCATCGCCTGGGGTTGCCTGCTGCTCCGCATCGCCTGGGGTTGCCTGCTGCTCCGCATCGCCTGGGGTTGCCTGCTGCTTCGCATCGCTTGGGACTGCTGGTGTCTCCTTTTTGTTTTCTAGGGTTGCCGAGGGTCCGCCGCCTCCGCCACTAGAGGGAGCCAAGCCACCGTCACCTCCTCCTCCACTAGAGAGAGCCGGGCCGCCGTCGCCGCCTCCGCCACTAGAGGGAGACCGGGCCGCCGTCGCCGCCTCCGCCACTAGAGGGAGATTGGGCCGCCGTCGCCGCCTCCGCCACTAGAGGGAGCCGGGCCGACGTCGTCGCCTCTGCCACTAGAGGGAGCCGGGCCGCCGTCGCCGTACTACCTTGGAGATCCGGGGCCCCCTCAACCAAAGAAGGCTTGGGGCTCCGAAATCAACCCCACCCACCACCACCCACCATAACAACCCACCCAAGGGACATAATTGGACTCTTGAGGGGAGGGTGGGGGGAAGGTGGGAGTTGGCCGGTGTACGTTGTACATGGGGGGAGGTGTGTGGCAGAGCAAAGATCTGCTCTTTCTAAATTGGCAGGGATGGGGTTAATTCCCCCTACCTGCCTGGGTTTATTATGTTCAGGTGGCTGGGGTTGATTAGGTTAATTAACGATCAATCAACGCCCAGCCATCTGACATAAAAGGAGCCCTCTGCTTCTCATTTGGGAGGAGGGAGTTGAGGAAGTAGGTTGGTGTTCGTGGTTGTATGTTAGTTTTAAAATTTTGAATCCAGTGAAGGCATTGCCCAGCCTGGAAACCTTATTTTTTTTTTGTAAGTTTTGTTTTTGCTTTATTTGTGTCTAAAGATCTTTGTTTTGCTCTTGTGGAGGAGGGAGTTAAGGAAGCAGGTTGGTTTTTTTGGTGGTTTGTGGTTTTGAAATTTTGAATCCAGTGAAGGCATTGCCCAGCCTGGAAACTTTATTTTTGTAAGTTTTGTTTTCTTTCTTTAGGTATTTGTGTTTAAACATCTTTGTTTTTCCCTTGTGCACGTTTATTTTGCGTTAATTTATAATAAAAGTATATATGTTTTTGAACTGCAGTCTGTCTCTGGGTCTCTGTCCACTC